>NC_142798.1:44466085-44583585 GCF_049724085.1 Artemia sp. Qi Xiang Cuo | reverse complement strand
GAAAGTGAAAAACAAGACCAAAGGTTCTATGGGATCCCAAAAATTCAATATCTAATCCAGACATTGGGTTTTGTCCTCGCTAGATCCAGTCTTCACCAGACTTCTTGAACATTTTTACATATCAGATATCACAGTAACTGAAGAACGACTAACTACAAATCCGCAGTTACCGTGGTAACAGGGGTATCAGCAAAAACGCAACATATGTGTGTTTACGTCGTATCTACTGTGATTCGACGTCATATCTGCTTTGATGAAACTGATCAAAACTTCATGCCTTACTTCTGCCAAATTTCCAACTTCAGCCGGATTCCCGGCGAAGGATTTATCCGAAAAGACCAAAGGGTTCTCAGCAGGCTCGCGCTTGAAGAAATTAAACTAATGCAGGTTCGTTTCTTTCACCAGCAAGTCAATCCATGAAAAAAAGGGCATAATAGCTAAACATTTCTCTTGTTTATAGACCAAACATGTTACAACATAATGGCAGAATTGACAGAAATCGATCAGGAATATTAGGACGGTAATAAAGACTCGGACAACAGTGAACCCTCCAATAAAAAACCGAAGATTATAAAGAAAAGGGCAGACCAGAGATACAAAACTGAGTGGGAAAGAGAAGCTGACTTTAATGAAAGGTTATGAAAAGGAAAGGTGCTGACTGGTCATAACAATGGATATTTAGCTCACTGTCTTTACTGCAAAAAGGATTTCGTTTGTAAAAAAGGGAAACACGACACAAAACGGCACAAACAGACCACAGCTCAGGAAGAAAATAAAAAAGTCATGATAACTTATTTTTCTAAGACCATACTATTGAGTCTTCATTTTTCTTACGATTCAAAAATCGAAAGAGTAGCTCTTGTTTAGGTAAAACTGGTGACATATCTTGTTGAGTACGGTCTACCCTATTCAGTTTCTGAAGACTTGCTGATTGAATAGACCAGACGAAAGTCTCCGAATTCGTCGCTCCGCGACGGATTTCTACGTCGAAGCTGTTCAACAAATTCTTGACCGTTTTCCATTCTCTGAAAAGATCTACGACCTGGTACACTTGCTTACCCCAAGCTCTAGTTATGAACTGAAAGTTCCCAGTCTTCGTCAGTTCTTCGACTACTACGATTCTGCGCTTTGGAATAAAGCAAACCTAGAACAGGAATGGCGGTCTATACCGAGTGTAGCTCTACCTAGTACTGTCGATCTCCCTGACGTAGATGACTTGGATATTGTCGTTTATTTTCGCCACACCTTGCAAACAAAGTCACCAAATGGTAGTCGGATGCTCCCAAATGTCGAGAAAATGGTTCAGTACTTTTTCTCACTCCCTTTCTCAAACGTTATTGCCGAACGTCTCTTCAGTTTGCTCAAGGAAGTGAAAACTGATAAGCGAAACCGACTGAGTGCAGTGACTCTTTCGGCAACACTGAAAACAAAGCGTGGCCTTAAGCGCAATTTTAAAGGAGGGCTTGATTCGGGTAAGTCACTGCTAGAGCTAGAGACTACCCTAGCCAGGTGTCTGCTCACAGTGAATGTTAAGGCTCGTTCTAGTGACTGCAACGTTTGCAACCACAGCATTGTGTATAGTCTTGCCAATGATATTGTTTGTGACATATCTGACAAGTTTGATTCGAACTAATCTTGTCTGTTTATCTTGTGTTGTCTGTCTGAAATTAATCTTGTTCGTTTGTCTTGTATTATTTATCTGAATGTTCCTTCTTGAAGCTTTTGATATTGATTTTCACTAACATTAATCGAAAAAGGTTGAGATACGAGAATCTAGTTACCCATCAATTATTCTATTGGATAGGCTTGAAGGCCCAAGGGAAAATTGCTCTTAATTTCTTCACTATTCACTTCACATTTATACGGTTTTCCCACCGTGGACATTCCCTGCTGTGGTACCTCTGCACTTTTACCACTTTTGCGTGCTTGACGAAAACGATGAACGACAAATGTGTGTTCACGGACTGAGCTGACCATACTTACCTTTGACCGCTGAAAAGAAGGATAGACAGCATGTGTTTTCTCAAACTTATGACAGATCTTCACCACACTTCACTTGACACTGAATCAACATTCATATTAAAGCGATATTTTCACCCTTTCTCTCTCAAAAATACAAAACACAGCTTTTCCGAGAATTTCGGGCATGCCGCGGTTTTTACCGCATTTTGGTTCAAGGATGCCGCGGAAATGCCGCAATTTGACAAGGCCGACTCCACGGAGCGGTGCCGGTCGAGTGGCAACACTGGCTCAATGGTCATTTTTAACTTGAACAGACTGTTGTGAAAGAAACAGAGGCGAAAACTTTAACAATGAAAAGATTAGAACACTATTTTTTGCTAAGAACTCTAAAGAAAGAACCGAGTTTACCGATGGGAACCACATGTTGGTACTGAAACAAGACAGATAAACGAACAACCGAGTACTTGTAGTTTTAGTGGAAATGTTCGAGCTAGTGATGTAAATGAGAAAGCAAATGACCAAGGCAGCCCTAGTAGTAGCAAGGTGTCTAGTGTAGCTGATACAGTCAGTGTCAGCGATGTCGGTAGTAATAGTACTACGAAGGGCAGAACATTTCAAGCTAGCTGGACTGGAAAGTACCAATGGTTACGACTCGACACGACTAAGAACGGTGATGTGTGTAAAGTCTGGACAGAAGCAGTGAATATGAAAATGTCCCTTCCAAAGACTTCTCGCGATAAAGACTCCTTTGAAACATTCGTAATGAAAGGGTTGAGCAACTGGAAAAAGGCACTCGATCGCTTTAAGTCGCACGAAGCTTCGGGATTTCACAAAGCAGCTATCACAACTACAGACTCTTTGTACCGCGGTAATAACGTGAGTCAACAGCTAAGTGCACAACACAAGCGAGAATCGCATGACTCTCAAAGCTCTGAAGCTCATATTCTCGTCTTTGAAGTACCTTGCCTCACAAGGAATACCTATAAGAGGTAAGTAAGAAGAGTCTTCGAACTTCTGACGCCTTCTTGAACTAAGGGCAAATGATGTTCCAGTTTTAGAAAAGTGGCTTGTCAGACCAGAAAAGTACAAGTGGTTGTCACCTGACATTCAAAATGAAATATTAGAGGATATGTGCCATGCTACGCTTAGACTCCTCATAGATCAAGTGAAAAGGTACAAATATTTTGGAGTGATGCTTGACGAAACGGCTGATGTTTAACAGATTTCCGTTTGTCTTAGAACTGTTGATGACAACCTCGACATAAGCGAAACGGTTTTTTGGATTTTATGTAACTGAAAACACAAAGAGTGAAACAGTATTTAAGTGCTTGATGGATGTCTTCTGTCGTTTCGGTCTTTCGTTACAAAATTGTCGTGGACACTGCTACAACGGCGCTGTTAACATGTCTAGGAGCGAAAGGGGTTTAAAGTCTCTGGTGAAAGCCCAGGAGGGAAGAGCCTTATATGTACATTGCCGTGCTCACAGTTTGAACCTCGTTGCTCAGGATGCGGTGGAAACCAACATCAATACGAGGAATGTTATGAACATTGTACAGAAATTTATCGCTTTTGTTAGAGGTTCCCCGAAAAGATTGTCAAGTTTCAACAGCGTAAATCTGGATGAAGGGGTGGCACTTCGACCATTCTGTCCATCTAGGTGGATCTTAAGAAAGCCCTCTATCACGGCAATCACTAGCAATTACTCCGAAATAATGCACTGGCTTGAGGACTTCAGCAACCACCCAGAAAACCGTAAACAGACAGCCGAACCTGATGGATTACTTGAGACCTTTACCAACTTTGATACATTATTCAAGCTAGAAATTCTTTGCATTATCTTTACTGCAGTATTAGACTCCAATACTGCACTTCAAAGAGCGCAGGCCCACTTCAGAGAGATAGAGGAAATAATTGATTGCCCCCGTAAGGTCTTGAAAGGTATGAGGAATGAACATCGCTTTAAACTGCTATGGGAGGCAGCTGTCTCGTGTGCAAACATTCTGAGTCTTAATGAACCAAAGCTCCCGAGAAAACGCAAAGTTCCTAGTCGTTTTAATGGAAGCGGTGCTCATTACCATCCATCTAAGCCTGAAGATACTTATCGCCATGTTTTCTATGAAGCTATCAAATGCATACTGATGGGCTTGACTACAAGATTTGAACCAAGCCAAACAAATCAACATCTCTCTAAAGTAGAAGAGTTCGTCATAAATGTGTCTGACGTCTCGTACGTTCAAAACCTCTATAAAGACGATTTTGAGGACTACGCCCAGTTGCAGCTGCACCGAGACATACTCCTTGATCAAGCTAAAGCGAACAAAAAGGAGATCCAGAAATGTGATGTTGTTTTCAGTTTTTTAAAAGAAAATGATTCCCTTGCCAAAGTTGCTCACCAGATGGTGAAGTTAATTAGGATAGTGTTGTGTATGCCAGTTTCAAACTGTACTTCGGAAAGATCGTTTTCAGGCCTTCGAAGGCTAAAAACATATCTTCGGTCAACCATAACCCGGGAAAGACTGAATCATTTAGCTGTTTTGTCAGTGCAAAGGGAAGTCCTAGAAAGCGTAGACTTCGACAAACTCACAGACGAGTGCATCAAGCGAGCTCAAGTTCGGACGAATACGTTTTCACTCTCCCATTAGATGTAGCATGCGTTAGAACTTAGAAATGAAGGAACTCTTTGTATCCGACCGACCCGTAGCATTAGTGAGTACCAATTATTCACGGCTTAAATTCGAGGGGAAATTTTGGCACATTGGGACAGGTTCAGTCTAAACAGAAATATTTCGCAAATTAACTGCAAGATTCTATTCATATGGCAATTTTAATCTTATGCTAAAACCATCTAGCTATTTTCAGAAGAAGGCCAAAAAAGCCTTTGATACAGAGTTAAAATTTTAAAGTTTTGCTTTTATTCTTGCTGGAAGAGTCTCGATGTTATAGTTCGGATTTTTGTTCAGACACAAACAACATTTTTTCTTTACCTCATCTCCGATAAAAAAAAAAACTTCCTAAACTTCTAACCCAAAACTATATTGTGAATTTAAGAGACTTACGAGATAAACAACATGTAAAAATACCCGTTCCATCTGACCCACATCTTCTCTAAGGCAAACACAGCTTTTATGTTGCTTTGTTTTTGGTGCAAGGGCTGCCCCCTCCCCCGGAGAAACTGAAACTCTACGCCTATGATATATGTATATATATATATATATATATATATATATATATATATATATATATATATATATATATATATATAAACAATAGTTGGCCACAATTTTTTTTCTGACGTCTTGAAACTCTACCGCAAGTCCCTGAGTTTAGGGGACCGCAATGCAAAAAAAAAAATATCAAAAAGCACAAATACACCAAAAATAAGCCAATTTTTTTGTAAATAAGCCAATATTTTGTCAAATAAGCCAATAAGCCAATTTTTTTGTCAAATTGGCATGAAACTTTTATACTGAAGTCTTTATATAAAGAGTTTTTAGACGTTTATGATTAGAAAAGGTAAAAATTGTAATAGCACAGTAAAAAGAAACACACACTTAATAAAAACTAAATACAAGTCCGAACATTTCGGCTTCTCACCGGGAAGCCTTTATCAACAGAAAAAAAAAGAAGAAGAAAAGAGCTAGTCTATACAAAACACATAAAGAAAAACAACAATAAAACGTTATAGAAAAAAAAACAACAAAAGCAAAATAGAAAAACTAAAATTTAAACCAAAACCAACATGGCAGATATCTTGCTTTGTTACTTAGAGTTTTGTGCTTTGGTTTCCCTACCATATTAGATTTTGTTTAAATGTATTGTTTTTTCCTTTTATTTTTTCTTATTTTTTTATATCGTTTTGTTATTGTTTTTCTTTCTATGTTTTGCTTATGCTAATTTTTTCCCTTTTCTTCCATCGATATCCAGATGTAAAGCAGAAATATTTGGACTTTTATTATTATTTTTGTATTAAAACGTTTTTTATGTTTTTATTTTAATTTTTCATCGTCTTATCAAAAAATTCACAAGTTTTATTCTTTTAGTTAAATGTAAATGAGGAGCTTTTGTTTTATATGGGATTTTTGCACGATTTAGCGTCATTGAGTAAAAAAGAATAGTAAATGATACAACACTAGACTTCTTAAAGACCGAACCGGCGGCGCTCATCTCCGTCTCAAGGCCTTTCAGCCAGGACGTACAATGGGGGGATGGAAGCCAGCCATCCTGTGCTTCCACACACCCTTCCTATTTACCTTCCCCAGATTTATCCAGGTACACATTTAGAGCGGGGTCCACTCTGGCTGTGCTTGCAGAGTCACACCATTTACCCCCGTCCCAAACCAAACAACTGGCGACACCAAATCCTCACCCTTCGGACAAAGGATTCCAAATCCCGCGCCATGTACTTGGCAAGGACGAAGCATCACTGAGTGCAGATTTGTTGGACCTTTCGACCATTCTGATTAAAATTTTCGCCCGATCCCGAAATTTTTGTTCAAACCCACATGGGATTGGGGAAATATTTGCATTAAAAAACATCTTCCAAGCTATTACAACAATCAGTTCTATATGAAATCAGAAAAAAATAAAATATTTATGATGTAGGACACCGCGAAGTTCAGCATAATTTTTGGTTGGCTGCGCTGACAATAGTGTTTCGGAGAAAAGTGCAATCCTTCTAGTCGAACGTCGACCAGCCTGACTTATTTTCGAATTTGGTGGGAAAGACCCAACACAGAAAATCAAACATAAAACTCAACTACAATCAGAAACAGAAATCGACTGTAGCAGTAGATGGCAGCACTTCCAGACCTACGAAAAAATTTACTCTTCTGTGTCTCTAAAAAAGTTTAGTCATTAATCAAAAGAGAAATTTCACTGATAGTGCCATGGTCCACTCGCACATCTTACATATTTTTAGGTCCAAAAAATACGGAAAACAATGGTAATAATACCAATAATTTAATCAACATTTAAAGCTGGGTACCACTGCCCAGCTTTGGATGATAATTCATTCTATTCGATGAAGCCAAAAAATCAAACTAGTAACAATATATAGGGGACAACACACTCGTTACTAAGTAAGCGATCATCAGGTATAAAAAGGTAATTAGAATATTCCTAAAAAGAACTTGGCACTTCCAACTCCAAGCACGGAGTTAATTTATTGCTTAAGCAGTAAATAATAACTACTTCAAAGAGGTTTTATAAAAATAGAATCAAAATACTTGGAATGTCTGCTTAAGCAGCACTTAAGGTACAAATACTTAATTAACTTCCCAATACTGATAATACGTGTAACTCGATTATACTTTCGTGGTAATTACAAAGTTTCTTTGGGGGGGGGGGGATTACTTCATAAATATACTTTTTAAGCCTAATTACTCATATGTTCATGCCGCGAAAGCTTTTTCAACAAGATTTTTTTTATACGTTCTTGGAGGAAATCAATTACTCCCCGTGAAGACTAGCAGGCAAAATATTAAGAATTCCTTCTTTCCTGTGGGAATTCAGTTAAGTATATAACATCATCTTAATATTTATTAATAATTTTACAATGTACCATGTATCAGGATATCAGTTGATCGATGTTACTTTAGGCGAAAATTTGGCTACGTGATTTTTTTCTATTTGTTTTAGTATTATTATTATTTCTACTCAATTTCACGAGTCTGGTTACGTCAACAAATTGTAAATTTTCTTGTTTTGCACCAATATAACTTAATATTTGTGAATGCGTATTATATGTTAATACGGCTAAGCCCAGAAACTGTTAGAAACACTAATTCGTACAGTTTTTTTTCACGTTGATTAAAACAGTACGAACGTTGATTTAAAACTTTCGTACAGTTTTTTTTTGTTTTTGTTTTTTTTTTTGTCGATACGGACCACACAAAAATCTGTGTGCAAATTAGATTTAGGTTTAACTCATGTTTACGGTAAACTGCCAACTTGAAGATCTTTCATTCTATTTAATTATTGCGTTTTTTTCTTTTCTTAACTTATTTTTTTTTTATTCGTTTTCCCAAACCTTTTTAGTTTCCTGGAGAAGGAAAGGAGCTTTTCAATTTAAAGGTGACTTACAAAAACATCGAACCAAATTACCTAAAGGATTATAATCCTTTCTAGGAACCTTACAAATTTCAAAATTATCAACCATGTTTTATAGTTCATTAATATTAAATACATCATAGCGAAAAGAAAAACAGTTTAACTTACAAATGGCCTGATGATGAAAATAACATTTGTTTGGCAGCTTCAACTACTTCATTAACAGACTTCATTGGCGTAACGAGCAACTGCCTATGAGAGAACCGTGACTTCACCCTTTTCTCAAGCAAATCAACGACATCAAGGCGCCTAGAAACACCCAAAACGCATAGTGGTGTCTAGAAAATTAAAAAAGTAATAAATTAATCACTTTACAGATGATTTGAGACACTTAAGCGGCGTTCACATGCGTGTCTAGCTAGAATTCCATGTTTAGACATGTGTCTTGCCAGACATCAATGTCTAACAACTACCGTTCACAAGTAAAATTTGGTGCTTGGCTAGACAAGTTACAGCTAAGCAGCCAGTTCTAGATTCTAGAACTCAAAGTCTAAGATTTTCGATTACAGCCAACCAGAGCTATTTGCTTGCATCATACGCTTCATTTACATATTTACATAACTGCCTTATTGTCCTTTTTACAGTCGTCTGCAGGATCAACGGAAACTCCAAGTTACCACAATATGCGACACGTTGAAAATAAGTATTGTTTTCAGTAGAGAGCAAAAGGCACTCCAGGTTTTAGGAAATTTGGGAAGAGGGCAGTCTATTTCCCGCCCTTATTTCTAGTAATTTCTTGTTTTATTAGTACTCATTTATATTTACTATTGCTATATACCAGACAACATTTAAATACTTCGTCGACATTTTCAATCAGCCTTAATTTTGGAAATCATCACCTTTCACTTGGTTATCGTTATTTGTAATTTTGCAGAGGATAGCTGGATTCTCCATGTAATGCGCCAGCTTACTTCTGTCTAGTGTTGTGTCGTGACACCGTTTTTCCTCCCTTTGCTTGTCATATTGATATGCAATCAAGAAGCTAGACAATTCCTTTTTCGGGCTGATGGATGACAAAATTTTCCAGATCAACAGAGCGTGTTTAAAAGGAAGACAAGAATTGTGACTTAATGGATAAATATCTTGTCGAAAATATGAGAAATAGCGTTTGGAAAGCTTGTGATACATGTATGAATTCTTGGACATCCTCGTAAATGCACGATTACAACGTACAATGACGCAACATTAAGAATTAACCATCGAGTGTTAATAAAATCCCAAGCACGACATCCAGCAAAGGAAACCATTGTATCTTAATAGTAAAATAAAAACTGTGCTATACTGTAAAAAAAATTGTTTGGTATCCAAAAAAAAGCGTTTGTAAGATTTACGACAAAATGTGAATTTCAACTGCTGAAATTGAATATAGAGACAATTTTGGAATTACATGATCATTATTGAATATCAAATTTGTTGAGAAACAAAAAATGTTGGATTCCTGCACCCAAATTGAATAATCAAACACAACATGTTGGATTTTAAGATACTTATTGTATTGCCATCTTGTTTGTTAGATTTCCTGTTCTTTAATTGGATTTCCATTAATATCACTGTTCAATTTATTAGGCCTACAATCTTGTCGAATAATAAACTAGTTGGATGTTCTAACAGCTGCCAGGAATGGTCATCAATGACCAGTTTCAGATACAAGCCCAAACAGGTCCTTATCCTGCTCAGAGGCAGAAGTTTCCACTCATCATACTCTAGGTTCACACAGAAGCAGTTGCTGCGATAGGCAATATTCGTCTATTGCATCGATGAGCAATTTTAGTCGCCGTTATCTTCACACAGGATTTTTACGTCGTCCAACTTTTACCCGCAAAATATTCAAAATTAAAAGAGCGTGGTTGAAATGGATCAGAATGATGTTTTACTTCTTTCCATAATTAACCATAATTTCCATAATTAACCATAATAATTTCCATAAGCCATAATTAACTTCTCAGTTTGATCGTTTTCATTGGTTTCTCCCATCGTTACTGTTGTTTTGAAAAAATTGCTCGAAAAATCGCTCAGTTGCCCCATAAAAGTTGGATTTTTTCAACTCTGGGTAGTTGCTTGACGAAGCAACTAAAATTGCCAAAGTTGGCAACTAAATTACGGCGACGGGCGAATTTCGCTCCTGTGTGAACATCTGTGTGAACCTAGTGATACAGTTTAGTGGAACCGTTGGTTTCCAGCGAAACCCAAGTAAGCATACTACAAAAATTATTAATACACTGTCACTATTACATAAGCCACAAGTGATTACAAAATTCATATAATAATTTTTTCATTGCTCCAAAATATTGATTATAAGCTAAAAATGTTTGTACATAAATTTATGCATGCTCATAAGAACATTTGTACATAAATTCACTTTAAATGGCACCAAGTCAGATTCAATATGATATTCAAGAAATTTCAATCTACTGTTGAAATCCAAACCATTTTGATTAATATAACCTATTTGCGTAGAAGATTACATTTTTTCTACTGAAAAGTGCATAAATCTTAATAATTTGTTGGAATTCAAAAGCAAGTCAGAGTTTCAACAGAAAAATTGGATTTTTTTTTCTTGACTAGTTTGAATTCAATAAGCAAGTCACAATTCCAACAGAAAAATTGGATTTTTTTACCTGTTTGAATTCAAGCAAAACATTTTGTTGGAAATCAAATTTATTTTTATAGTGTATGAATTAAGCATAATCTTGTTAAAGACAACATGCAGGGAACGGCAAGAACATAAATTGACTGGTTTTGGGTCGATGGGCGACGAAATTCAGAGGCTACACTGGCTACACATGATGTTCGGCAAAAAATGAAGAAGTAAAAAAATAATAACCAAGGAACCAAACAAAGGTGATTCTTTCTCAAAACGACGGTATGGTTTCCTTTTTTTGTCGAATGGTTATACAGTAAAGATGTTCTGTGTCAGTATGTTCTTATTTAGAGAATTTTAAAGTGATTCAGATGACCCTTTAAATCAAATAGATTTACAAGAGGTTTATAGATGTCATTATAATGAGCGAAATAAAGATACAGGGAATATAGATCTCCTTATTGCCGGTTTTCAACATGAGCTAGATGAATACATTTTCACTCAAATAGAAAAGCCTCTACCCCCCCCCCCTCAAAAAAAAAACTTATGGGATAGAAGATGTTGTCTTTAATCAATTTAGAGAGACTCAGCCTATATTCTCAAATAGCGGACGAAGTGAAATTCCAGTCCACCAAGAAGATTTACCAAGTATGGGTCGCTTTTTAAGTGATATTAAATAAAAAAAACAAGTTTTTTTTTTAACTTAAAGTAAGAAGCGACATCAAAACTTAAAACGAACAGGAATTATTCTATATATGAAAGGGACTGTCCCCTCCTCAATGCCTCGCTCTTTATACTAAAGTTTTTTGTTGTTTTAAAAAAAGAGTTGTGAGAAAGACTCAAACTTTAGCGTTAAGAGCGAGGCGTTGAGGAGGGGACAGCCCCTTTCATATACGGAATAATTTCTGTTCATTTTACATTTTAATGTCACTCCTAACTTTCAGTTAAAAAAAACTTGTTTTTTATTTAATTTATCAACGTTTTTGAATTAATGCAGGTTTTGAATTTGGCTCACCGTGCATGAATAATTAAAAAGAAATTTGCATATTAATTTTACTTTTTTTACTAAATGACTTTCTCAAAATTTTGATCGGACGATTTTGAGAAAAAGGGGAGGAGGAGGGGGCCTAGTTTCCCTCCAATTACTTAAAAAAGGCACTAGAGCTTTTAATTTTGTTTACGAACGTTTTTATTAGTAATAAATATACGTAACTTACGAATTAACTTACGTAACGAATTTCTATATTCGTATATTTTCATTAGGTATATTAGAGGGTTCGTCCCCTAGTCAATACCTCACACTTTACGTTAAAGTTCAAATTTTTTTCCAATTCTTTGAGAATAACTCTTATGAAAGTACTAAAAAAACTTAACTGTAAAAAAAATGATTTCCAACAATATGTTTTGCGCAAATTCAGAAGAGTAAAAAAAAATCCAATTTTTCTGTTGGAATTGTGACTTACTTACAAAATTCAAACCAGTATATAAAAATCAAATTTTTCTGTTGAAATTGTGACTTGCTTATTGAATTCCAACGATTTATTTAAATTATTAAGATTTATACACTTTTCAGTAGAAAAAAATGTATTTTTTTTCGCAAATAGGTAATATTAATCAAAATGGTTTGGATTTCAACAGTAGGTTAAAATTTCAAGAATATCGTATTGAATTTGACTATGGTGCCATTTAAAGTGAATTTATGTACAAATGTTCTTATGAGCATGCATAAATTTATGTACAAACATTTTTAGCTTATAATAAATATTTTGGAGCAATGGAAGAATATCATATGAATTTTTTAATCACTATTGGCTTATGGAATAGTTACAATGTATAAACAAAAGGCAGACAATCTTTTTTGGCCTTTACATAAACACAAATTGGGACTTATTAAATGTTAATGTCATACTTTAAGGGATTTTTCTGTAGTATGATTACTTGGGCATCGCTGGAAACTGATGATTCCACTAAATTTTATGATGAGTGGAAAAGTCTGCCTCTGAGCAGAAGAAGGCAGAGCTTCCACTTTCTAATCTTAAAATTCGTGGACAAGTCTTAGGAATTTGTGGAGTTTTCGGCGACAAGTCTTCGGGATTCGGGGAATTTTCGAAAAAAATGGTGTTTCGTTGCGAAACTTTGAGAGCCAAAATTGGTTTTGGCTTCGTTTTCAGGCTCAAGTAGGGTTATGAATCCGCGTGGTAAATAAAGCCTTTTACAGAGTAGGTTTTAGAGCCAGAGCACGGGATTGGAAACCGCAGCTGAAAACGCTTATTGCTGATATTGCGGCAAAAACTTCAAAATTGTATTCAAATTAAAAAAAAATAGTGAACTATAAATACCAGCAGCAGTTTGTCATTAAGTCATTAATCTCAGTAATTCATTAATAATATTTCAAAACAAATATTGTTTGCGGTTTCTAGATAGATAAATTAAATAGACAAAATTCAACCTATAAAAATGGGACAACATTAAAACTTAAAACAAATAAGAACTAAATTAAACATGTAAATTTAAACTTAAATTAAAAAGGAAATTTTGACGTCAACTGACACATTATTGGTTTTTCATGCTGATTCTAAGGTTTTAGGTGGTTACCCCCTCCACCCGGAAAAATCCCCCCACGGCAAAAAACGGAAACACCCCCCCCCCCCTCGGAAAGTCCCCCCGCGCGAAAAATACTAATCCCCCCTGCGGAAAACGCCCGCTCGACACATATATTTTTTTCATTGTTTGTTTCTACTTTTCTTTCCTTTCTTTTGAGTACCTCATAATTAATATATAGTCACTGATTAACCCCCACCCCTCCCAACAACCCTGCAACCATCCATGTTCCAAATATAGTACTTATTGCAGTCTCAGTTTTATATCAGCCCATCTAATGTCTGGACATGATAGCTATAGGCTACAACTCATATAAAAGTTCTACTTCTTCACACTAACATTATTTGGCATTATTAACCAACAGTTCGTGATAAATAAATCCGAAAATAACATAAAAATTGACAAAAAATAATATGAGCCAAATAACAAAATTTTTACTTTAAGCTGTAGTGGAAATTTTCTTATGGATTATTTTTGGGGTCACTTCCGTTTAAATCCCTTATTCCCCACCTTGTATATAGTCTATAGCTAAATTTTGCCTTATTAGGAGGGGGAGGGGGTGGTTCATTTCTTATGGTAGGAAGATTGTATTTAGAGATAGTTCTCAAGAACAAATTAATTGTACCGCAATTTCTTTAAATTCCTTTGTTTTATCTCAGAATTAGCCTTTTAATTTCCTTTAAAATTTTCATTTCCTTCGCCTAACTAACAGCTTTGCAAGACCGTAAAAAGATCCTAAAACTGCAGTTTAACATATTACGCCCAGTGAAAATATTACACGGCTGAAGGGACCAGAATAATAATCGTGAGGAGAGTGCTAGGTGAACACGTTTGAGGATAAAAGGTGGTATGACAAATACAATTATCAGATAAAAAAGAGAAGAACTTAAATTTTACACACCAAATGAAACAACAATTAAAATGGTAAGAATTCCTGGCAAAAAGATTAATTCCTTCAATATATTATGCGTTCAATAATTAAGTATTAAACATTAATACAGTATGTCCATAACCAAAAATAGCAAAAGAAAACAAAATTTAAACTTATGATTCAACTTTCAAAACAAATTTCCTTCTTTAGAAGTTCAATTTCTAAACCCAAAATCCAACTGAGCGTTCTGTTAAACAACGTTAAGCATAATTCTTGACTAATTTTGTCAAGATTATTTTGACCACGAAATATGTAAATGTAAGAATCTTATATCATTTGGAACTCTGCATTCGAAATGGTTTAATCTAAATGCAGGAAAATGATATTTTTGTAAACAAATGAAGAACCGTCTATACTTAAATTGTATCGGTCTGGTTTTTATGCAAAGTAACAAAGGAGATGAAAATTAACGAACAAGATAGTAGTGAAAAATTATGCTATGTAAAGTAATGTTTGCTATGGATAGTCACTAGGGGTGACACCGTGATTGGGTGATTATCGGAGAAATTTCAGGGATTCGGGGAGCCAAATCTTTTCTCGGGGAGACACATAGATTTTCGGGGAAATCCCCGAAAATTCGGGGATAGTGGAAGCCCTGGGAGAGGGACGTGTTCAGGCTAGTATTTGAAACTGGTCATTGATGACCATTCCTGACAGCTGTTAGAAGATCCAAATAGTTTATTGTTTGAAAAGATTGTAGCCCTAATAAATTGAAGAAAGATAATAATGGAAATCCAATTAAAGAACGTGAAATCCAACAAACAACAAGAAAATCCAATAAGGATCTTAAAATCCAACATGTTGTGTTTGAAAATTCAATTCGGGTATGGGAATCCAACATTTTTGTTTCTGAACAGATTGGATATTCAATAATGATAATGGAATTCCAAAATGGTCTCTTAAGCTGTTGAAATTCCCATTTTGCCGTTGATAAATATTAAAAACAATTATTGTTGAATCTAAAAAAAAATTTTAGTGTTTAGCGTAAAGAGCGAGGTTTTACTAGGGACGAACCCAATCATATACGTAATGATTTCTGTTCGTTTTAAGTTTTGATGTTGCTCCTTACTTTCAGTTGAAAAACATGTATTTTTTAAATTTAATTTCTAATCGTTTTTTTTTAAATATTGCTGGGAAATCCAGCGCCCCCTTCACAGCAATTTCCCTTCCCCCATAAAAACTTCCTCCGTGGAAAGATTCTCCGATGTAACCCCAGACCCCCCCCTACTACCAGAAATATCCCCCCTGAAAACGTCTTTATACACTGTAAAAATAAACTGTTGGAGATTCAACAAAAAATGGAATCTCATCAGCTTAAATTGAATATTAGAGACCATTTTGGAATTCCATTGTCATTATTGAATATCCAATCGGTTGAGAAACAAAAATGTTGGATTCCCGTAACCAAATTGAATTTTCAAACACAACATGTTAGATTTTAAGATCCTTATTGACTTTCCATCTTTTTTTGTTGGATTCCCTGTTCTTTAATTGGATTTGCATCACTATCGTTGTTCAATTTATTAGGCCTACAAACAGGTTGAACAATAAAGGAGTTGAATGTTCTAACAGCTGCCAGAAATTGTCCTCAATGACCAGTTTCTGATATAAGCATGAACAGGTCTTTCTCCTGCTCAGAGGCCGAATTTTCCACTCATCATGAAGTTTAGTGGAATCGTCGGTTTCTAGAAAAACCCAAGTAATCATACTACAGAAATAATCCCGCAAGGTATGATATTAACATTTATTAGGTCCAGTCTTTCATGTTATAGAAAAGGTCAAAAAAGATTGTTGCTCATTTATTATTAATATACTGTAACTATTCCATAGGCCATAAGTGATAACATTCATATGATATTCTTCCATTGCTCCAAAATATTCATTATAAGCTAAAAAAGTTTGTACATAAAATTATGCATGCTCATAAGAACATTTGTACATAAATTATTTTTAAATGGCACCATAGTCAAATTCAATATGATATTCAAGAAATTTCATTCAACAGTTGAACTCCAAACCATTTTGATTAATATAACCTGTTTGGGTCGGAAATTACATTTTCTTTTCTACTGAAAAGTGCATAAATCTTGATAATTTCAATAATTTGTTAGAATTCAATAAGCAAGTCACAGTTTCAACAGAAAAATTGGATTGTATTTAATTGTTTGAATTCAATAAGCAAGGCATAATACCAACAAAAAAATTGGATTTTTTTTACTTGTTTGAATTCGAGCAAAACATTTTGTTGGATTTTTTTTTTTTTTTTTTTTTTTTTTTTTTTTTTTTTTTTTTTTTTACAGTGTACTTCCCAATAACCAATACTATATGTAAACATTGGGCAAAGTTCATAGTCTGCAGCCCTTCCCCCGGGGACTGTGGGGGATTAAGTCATCCTCAAATACATAGTTATTATATTTTTCGACTATGCTGAAAAAATGGCTAACTCAAAATTTTGATCGGGTGACTATGGGAAAAGAATGAGCGTGGGAGGGGACCTAGTTACCCTCCATTTACTTGCCACTTAAAAAGGGCATTCAAACTTGTAATTTCCTTTCAAATAAGCCCTCCTGCGATATTCTAGGTCGATACGATCACCCCTGGAAAAAAAGTAAAAAAAAAACACACATCTGTGATTTTTCTTCTGGCAAAAAATACAAAATTCCACATTTTTGCAGATAGGAGCTTCATACCTCTACAGTATGGTTTTCTGATACGCTGATTCTTATGGTGTGATTTTCATGTTTTTTTTAGCACTTATTGTCCATCAATTCGTTAATTGTTGGTAAAAACAAACTGCAACTGAAGTGATTTTACACCATGATGTAGAAGAAAATAAGCTTGACTACGTGTCCAAAGTTGCTAATTCTAGGTCGACGCAAAACTAGTTGTTTTTTTTCGCATCGTGTCAGTTTTCTGACTTTCCAAACAAAAAAAAAATTAAGTTCCGGTAATTGTGCATTTTTCTTGAACTGAACTATTATTCCGACGTAAAAAGACGAGATGAGTGAGAAAATGGAGTCAAATTTGGTCTACGGTATATAAAATAGTAATCATCAATATGAGATTTTTACGCTTCTCGTCGTCGTGACCCCTAATTCTTTTTTTTACCAGACCATCTTTCGCTGGCTAATTTGTCGGTTTTGAGATCTGAACATTAGTTAGCCTGAATCTGATCATCACTGGCTCCATCACCTGATCGGTCGGCCTAAAACAAAGTGATTGCCAGATGTTTATTCTAACATTAAAAATATTAGAAAAGGAAAATCATCTACGAAACTAGTTTTCAGCGGCCGACATTTAAAATCCCTCTTAGAATAATCAATTCCAACACACTGACTAGTCTTCACAACTGATAAAATTATCAAATCAACTTCATGAACATTTGAAAGACAGAATCAAACTCCGACTAGTATTCAATACTTATTTTTTGAATGAGATATTTAAGCGTTAATGTTGTCCACATTGATTCAACTATTGAAATGCGGATGGGTGTAGAGAACTGTACCTGAACACGTTTCACGACCTGCATTGTAGGGTAAGCCGTTTTTAAGTTCGTTATATCCCACTGAACCGTATTTCAGTTGACAGAAGCACTTCACGGTTTTGGTAAGCAAACGGGGGGCTGATGGAATGTCAGTAGTTAATGTGTACAAGAAGTCATCTTTATTTTTCCAACCCCATTCCTCGGCTTTAAGTTCAGAATCAGGAACTCCACTCCATACTTGAACTTGGTAAAAAAAAAACGGTAACTGTGGAATTTAGCCGCATCAGAAGTTGGTGGTAACTGTTCTGGGTGGAAGAACGTTCTAGCAGTAGTCAACTTCTTTTTAAAAACTTCCCTGCGAAGTTCATTCAGATTTCCCCCTTTTGATGAGCCATATATCATGAGCAATACGTCTTCTCCAGCAACCCATACTCGCTCCTTCGAAGCTGACTTCAGCATGAAAACTGCAGCTTATGTACGAAAATCGGCATCTGTCATTAGCTTCTTCAAAGCAAGGCGTTTTCCCAAATTCTGAATCCTTGAAGTAAAGTCACAGCCTAATATGGCGTGAGAAAAAAGAATCAAATGACATGTTTTTTGGCCTAGCTGCTTCTTTTTCGATTTGTGAGTATCACATATTCGAGAACCTTTGTTCGACTTTGGCTCATGTGCAAATAGTAGTTTTTTTCTGGATAGGTAAAGATAGGCTTGATGATACTGAAAAAACAAAGGTCTAGCTTTAAACAGAGATTCCGGTGATTTAAGAATAAACGAGTCATATTTCGGTTTTCTCAAAAGAGAAGCCGATACGTTAGTAATCCCTGAAATAAACCTTGAACCACTTTCCTGACATTGGCCTGACATCACATAAAGAAAGAAAAACGAGCAAAAATGGGGTTTTTATAGGCCAAATGACGATACTGAAAAAACAAAGATTAAAAAAAAACAGAGATTCCGGTGATTTAAGAATAAACGAGTCATATTTCGGTTTTCTCAAAAGAGAAGCCGATACGTTATTAATCCCTTAACTAAAATTTGACCTACTTACCAAGAAATATAATCAAACCCGTGACCACCCATTTAGGGAACACCGGGTGTCTGAAATAATTGCATTATTTAAAATCCGAACTAACATGAAATAGTTTTCAAACTGATTTAAGTGATGGTTCGTTTTGTTTTTTCGAGTTAATGAATTGCCTCCTTTCATTTTGCAGTTGCTTGCTAGTATCCGTCGATGGAAGATCATGTTTTTTTTGAATTTTGTGCAAATCGCTGATATTGGCGAATAACTCGCTTTTATGGTTGTTAGGTAGTTGGTTTTAATTCTTTTAATATTTGGCTTTTATTGATACATCGTTTCGTTTCGCGCTGAAGAAGAGAGGCGTTTGTCCTCTCGAAATATTCGCTTTGTTTTTTCAGTATCGTCATTTGGCCTATAAAAACCCCATTTTTGCTCGTTTTTCTTTCTTTATGTGATGTCAGGCCAATGTGGTTTAAGAAATTATCTTCGTCATGCTTATGGGGAGCATTCAACCGATGTTGTCACTACATTCATATCTCTTGTGAGAAAAAAGCTAATTTGATTAATCAACAGTATTTTCTTCATAATTGTAAAATGAACCTTATTTTACCCAAGTCAATGCGACCTTCACTTCACTTAAACACACGTAACGAACGGCAATTTACAGAACGTATAGGGTTTGGTATTTTAAATCATGTTATTAGTGACTGCAAAAGCAAGCGCTACCGGTTAAATCAGGATATATTCAGGCTTGAGCGAGAAATATTATGTACGCTTTCTTATGCTGATTTTCATCAAATTAAGGCTATTGCTGAAAATTCTTTTCAGCATGATTTTAGGATTTCTAGACAAAGACTTTCTGAGAAATTACACCGTTTAAAGTTGGAAAAACTCTCTAATAATCCACCTTTTGTCCCAAATGCGTTTCCTGGTCCTGCTGTGATAAATCTTTGCTCCACGCCCCTTACAACAGAGCAAAATCAGGTTCTATCGAAAGGATTGAAATTTTCGATAACCCCTTCGAAAATACCTCATAGTGAAATTATCGAGAACACAGAGTGTGCTTTTCATGACTCTCGTGCGGATATTAGAGAGATTGCTGAGGTTAGAGCAAAATTTGTTGAAACTTTGTTTGATTCGCCTTCTATTGATAATCGAAATTTAAAAAATTTTAGTAAAAATGAACACTTGGTCTTACACGCATTAAAAAAAGATCATTCCAGGATTATTACGAAAGCCGATAAAGGCAATACTATTGTTGTATTAGATTCAGATGATTACGACAAAAAAATCAGAGAAATTTTAAATGATTCTAACACATATGAACAATTAGCTACCGATCCTACAGAAAAATTTGTACAGGAAGTCCGTAAAGAGCTTTCTTATCTAAAAGCAAAAGGTGAAATTACAGATCAGTTGTACAAAAGGTTTTACCCACGCGGTTGCACGTCCCCTCGCTTTTATGGTCTTCCTAAAGTTCATAAGTCCGGTAATTCACTTCGACCCATTGTCTCTTCTTTTAATTATCCTACAGCAAAAATAGGAAAATTCTTATCAGTGATATTTCGCCCACTAATTCAGGCTCAAAAATCCTATATTAAAAATTCCGCTTATTTCGTTTCCAAGGTAAAGCAAGTTTCGGTTAAACCAAATACAAGAATTGGTAGTTTTGATGCAGATTCAATGTATACCAATTGTGATCCTCAAAAGGCCGAACTTTTTTTGGAGCAAAAACTTAACTCTAATCCATCTATATCAAAAAATTCTACTCTTTCGAATCAGACACTTCTTTCGGTTACAGCCCTTTGTAACAAAACTTCTTTTTATTTCCATTATAGAGGCATTTTTTATAGACAGAAATATGGGCTCTCCATGGGTGCCCCCTTTCTCCAATACAGGCTGATATTTTCATGGAAGACCTTGAAGAAAGGGCTATTTTGCAAAGTTCTTGTAAACCTGAATTGTGGGTTCGTTTTAAAGATGACATTTTTTATTTATGGGAGCATGGTGACGAGTCTCTGGGTTCTTTTCTTCACTTGCTCAACTCCTTGGATCCAAAACTGAAATTTACTCAGGAATCAGAGATAGAGAGGCGTCTTCCTTTCTTAGATGTTCTGGTGCACCGAAATGATTCATGATTCGAGTTTAGTGTATATAGAAAACCCACACATAATGACCGTTACTTAAGTTATTCCTCCAATCATTCTCCTGCTGTGAAAAGAGGAGTTGTCACTTCTCTAGTTGATAGAGCATTGAAAGTTTGTTCAACACGTTTCTTGGATTTGGAACTCAACCACCTTAGAGATATTTTATTTGGGAATGGTTATCCAATTAGTTTAATAAATTCTGTAATTACAAAACGCATTAAAAGATTATCAGATAGTTCCACAGAAAACACAAATCAAAGGGAAAATTCAGTTTATCTTGGTCTCCCATACATTACAGGGATTTCAGACCACATTTCAAAAAATCTAAGGAAAAATAACATTTGCACTTATTATAGACCCAGAAAAACTATCAGGTCCCAAATTTATCAAGGTAAAGATCCTATCCCGATAGGTGAAAACTCCGGGGTCTACAGAATTCCTTGTTCGTGTGGTCTTTGGTATATCGGAAGAACAAATCAGCGACTAACAGATAGATTAACCCAGCATTCTAGTTCAATTAATAATACACTTAAAAAGCGGAAAAAACCAGAAAATTTTGACTCTGCCCTTGCAGAGCACATTTTTGAAAAACCAGACCATACTATTTTGTTTAGTCAAGCTAGTCTTATTTCGCATGATAAAGGTATTGTCCAGCACTACAGAGAAGCTGTTGAAATTTATAAATACCAACAGTTAGGTCTAGCTTTAAACAGAGATTCCGGTGATTTAAGAATAAACGAGTCATATTTCGGTTTTCTCAAAAGAGAAGCTGATACGTTAGTAATCCCTGAAATAAACCTTGAACCACTTTCCCAGTCATCTAATCAAACACGTGAACAACCCCTTAGGTCTCAAAGGGTGTCTGCAAGAAATGCCTTAATTAAAATCCGAAATCAAACGACATAGTTTTCCAACTTATTTAATTGATGGTTCGTTTTGTTTTTTCAAGTGAATGAATTGATTCCTTTTATTTGTCAGTTGCTCGCTAGTATCCGTCGATGGCAGTTCATGTTTTTTTGGATTTTGTGAAAATCGTGGATATTGGCGAATAACTCGCTTTTATGGTTGTTAGGTAGTTGGTTTTAATTCTTTTAATTTTTGGCTTTTATTGATTCTTCGTTTCGTTTCGCGCTGAAGAAGAGAGGCGTTTGTCCTCTCGAAATATTCGCTTTGTATTTTCAGTATCGTCATTTGGCCTATAAAAAACCCATTTTTTCTAGTTTTTCTTTTTTTATGTGATGTCAGGCCAATTTGGTTCAAGAAATTATCTTAGTCATGCTTATGGGGAGCATTCAACCAATGTTGTCACTACATTCATATCTCTTGTGAGAAAAAAAGCTAATTTGATTAATCAACAGTGTCTTCTTCATAATTGTAAAATGAACCGTATTTTACCAAAGTCAATGCGACCTTTACTTCGCTTAAACACACGTAACGAACGGCAATTTACAGAACGTATAGGGTTTGGTATTTTAAATCATGTTATTAGTGACTGCAGAAGCAAGCGCTACCGGTTAAATCAGGATATATTCAGGCTAGAGTGAGAAATATTATATACGCTTTCCTATGCTGATTTTCATCAAATAAAAGCTATTGCTGAAAATTCTTTTCAGCATGATTTTAGGATTTCTAGGCAAAGACTTTCTGAGAAATTACACTGTTTAAAGTTGGAAAAACTCTCTAATAATCCACCTTTTGTCCCAAATGCGTTTCCTGGTCCTGCTGTGATAAATCTCAGCTCCACGCCCCTTACAACAGAGCAAAATCAGGTTCTATCGAAAGGATTGAAATTTTCGATAACCCCTTCAAAAATACCTCATAGTGAAATTATCGCGAACACAGAGGGTGCTTTTCATGACTCTCGTGCGGATATTGGAGAGATTGCTGAGGTTAGAGCACAATTTGTTGAAACTTTGTTGGATTCGCCTTCTATTAATAATCGAAATTTAAAAAAATTTAGTAAAACTGAACACTTGGTCTTACACTCACTACAAAAATATCATTCCAGTATTATTACGAAAGCAAATGAAGGAAATACTGTTTTTGTATTAGATTCAGATGATTACGACAAAAAAAATCAAAGAAATTTTAAATGATTCTAACACATATGAACAATTAGTTAATGATCCTACAAAAAATATGAACAGGAAGTCCGAAAAGAGCTGTCTTGTCTAAAAGGAAAAGGTGAAATTACAGATCAGTTGTACAAAAGGTTTTACCCACGCGGTTGCACGTCCCCTCGCTTTTATGGTCTTCCTAAAGTTCATAAGCCCGGTAATCCACTTCGACCCATTGTTTCTTCTTTTAATTCTCCTACAGCAAAAATAGGAAAATTCTTATCAGGGATATTTCGCCCACTAATTCAGGCTCAAAAATCCTATATTAAAAATTCCCCTGATTTTGTTTCCAAGGTAAAGCAAGTTTCGGTTAAACCAAACACAAGAATTGGCAGTTTTGATACAGATTCAATGTATACCAATTGTGATCCTCAAAAGGCCGAACTGTTTTTGGAGCAAAAACTTAATTCTAACCCATCTATATCAGAAAATTCTACTCTTTCGAATCAGACACTTCTTTCGGTTACAGCCCTTTGTAACAAAACTTCTTTTTATTTCCATTATAGAGGCATTTTTTATAGACAGAAATATGGGCTCTCCATGGGTGCCCCCTTTCTCCAATACAGGCTGATATTTTCATGGAAGACCTTGAAGAAAGGGCTATTTTGCAAAGTTCTTGTAAACCTGAATTTTGGGTTCGTTTTAAAGATGACATTTTTTATTTATGGGAGCATGGTGACGAGTTTCTGGGTTCTTTTCTTCACTTGCTCAACTCCTTGGATTCAAAACTGAAATTTACTCAGGAGTCAGATATAGAGAGGCATCTTCCTTTCTTAGATGTTCTGGTGCACCGAAATGATTCATGTTTCGAGTTTAGTGTATATAGAAAACCCACACATAATGACCCTTACTTAAGTTATTCCTCCAATCATTCTCCTGCTGTGAAAAGAGGAGTTGTCACTTCTCTAGTTGATAGAGCATTGAAAGTCTGTTCAACACGTTTCTTGGATTTAGAACTCAACCACCTTAGAGATATTTTATTTGGGAATGGTTATCCAATTAGTTTAATAAATTCTGTAATTACAAAACGCATTAAAAGATTATCAGATAGTTCCACAGAAAACACAAATCAAAGGGAAAATTCAGTTTATCTTGGTCTCCCATACATTAAAGGGATTTCAGACCACATTTCAAAAAATTTAAGGAAAAATAACATTTACACTTATTATAGACCCAGAAAAACTATCAGGTCCCAAATTTATCAAGGTAAAGACCCTATACCGATAGGTGAAAACTCCGGTGTCTACAGAATTCCTTGTTCGTGTGGTCTTTGGTATATCGGAAGAACAAATCAGCGACTAACAGATAGATTAACCCAGCATTCTAGTTCAATTAATAATACACTTAAAAAGCGGAAAAAACCAGAAAATTTTGACTCTGCCCTTGCAGAGCACATTTTTGAAAAACCAGACCATACTATTTTGTTTAGTCAAGCTAGTCTTATTTCGCATGATAAAGGTATTGTCCAGCACTACAGAGAAGCTGTTGAAATTTATAAATACCAACATTTAGGTCTAGCTTTAAACAGAGATTCCGTTGATTTAAGAATAAACGAGTCATATTTCGGTTTTCTCAAAAGAGAAGCTAATACGTTAGTAATCCCTGAAATAAACCTTGAACCACTTTCCCAGTCATCTAATCAAACACATGAACAACCCCTTAGGTCTCAAAGGGTGTCTGCAAGAAATGCCTTAATTAAAATCCGAAATCAAACGACATAGTTTTCCAACTTATTTAATTGCTGGTTCGTTTTGTTTTTTCTAGTGAATGAATTGATTCTTTTCATTTGTCAGTTGCTCGCTGGTATCCGTCGATGGCAGTTCATGTTTTTTTTTGGATTTTGTGCAAATCGCGGATATTTGCGAATAAGTCGCTTTTATGTTTGTTAGGTAGTTGGTTTTAATTCTTTTAATTTTTGGCTTTTATTGATACATCGTTTCGTTTCGCGCTGAAGAAGAGAGGCGTTTGTCCTCTCGAAATATTCGCTTTGTTTTTTCAGTATCGTCATTTGGCCTATAAAAACCCCATTTTTGCTCGTTTTTCTTTCTTTATGTGCTTGATAGGTCACCATGATAACACAATAGAACCAAAAGATCAGTATCATCTCCAATGATGGCGGTTTCGTAATACCGGGATGAATCAACAGCAGCTTGCACAATTGGTACATCTGCATCACATGGAGCCTGTACTACGACGAAGCCCTTTGATCGGACAACCCTTTTTCTTGCAGGACAAGGACTCATACTTTTTTCCCTTAAGCTGCATATCTGATGTGAAGTAGATCTCACGGACGATTATACGACTTCTCTTCGACTGGGCCATATTTTTTATGGTAACTTCGCCATCATAGCTGTCGAACATAATAGTGGTAGAAAGATACTTTTGGGTCACGTAAGCAGCATAATGGTCACGGATTTCGGAGTATCGTTCGTTTTTGGCCCATGAAACTCTGTGCAGAAGAGCTCCACCGTCGATGATATATTGAATGCCTTTAGGAAGGGGAGTAGAGCGTCCCTAAAGATTGCAAGCCTGTGGTATAGCTTTGGCAAATTCTGGCTTGTTCAGAGACCGGATCATGCAAGAACTGTCAAAAAGTGATGCCGGGTAGGAACACAGTTCGTGTTGAAAGTACTCAGATTCCGTGAGATTGATTCTCTTTGCTAGCATGATGAACCTCTTAATTTGGAGAGTGGGGTCCAATCTTTTGCAATCTCGACCTGGATTCTGCTTTGTAGTAGTTAGAACTGTATGTTGTTTTCGTCGAACCACAAAATCAGCGACCAGCTTTCCAGACATGGAGTCAATGATTTTTAGGCCTAAATTTCTAGCAAAATCAACGTTGGCAGATTCGTAGGCTGTCAGATGGTTGGTGATGGTTCGTGGTTGAAAATCCTCGTTAAATAGTGATCCTTTTTCTAGGAAATAGATAATGATCGGAATGTGTTTATAGTCTCTTAGATATCTCGGTTCGGGTGCGGCCATATGTGGTTCACTAGTTCCATAGAACACCTGGGACACAACCTTCATCAGATGATTTAGTGCAGAACGGACTGGTCGAGACAGACCCCATAAAAACCTTTTAACCTTTGACATACCACTACCATTGACAAGGCCACCAGCTGTTTTTTGACTACGCATGAGCTCCCTGCTCAAGGACAATATCCATGGAGAGCTCAGCCCAGAATCTACAAGAACGTCTGATCCCATGCATCCTATTCTCTAGGGCTTGATAAACGGCAGAATGGGTTTCTTGGAGTTTGACCATTCGCTGGATGTAAAGCTGGTAGGATTTTGTGTAATTGTTTTGCCCAGATGTCGCCAGATAAGGTATCATGTCAGAGGTGGAGTTTAAGTGGAGATCCCATGGCCCAGATCGTTCGGCTCTTTTAAGAAATTTCCCAGTACGGATACCATATCGGAGTATTAAAAGTTTCGACAACATAACCTTAAGGGTCATTTATTAACACACGATGCTTTTAAAGGCGTGATTATCTTCTCAGTAGATTTCTCTGTGAAAAGAAAAAAGATAAAACAGTTCTTTGATATAAATTTCCAAGAGTTTTACTACGTACGGTTGGATACATTAGTTTACCATTTCAGAATGTAGATCTTTGGTTGAAATGATGACATAAACAAAAATGATCGCTTACCATTAAATATCAAGTCAATGGGAAAAGAGAACATTCGCAGTGAAACTTTTTTAGCTTGTTAGGTGGCAGATACACTGACAGAGTTGCCACCGTCAGTAGGATTTTACTAGATCTAGTAAAAAAAAAAATTCTAGTAAATTTGGAGGATCTAGTAAATTTCCCGAAATCTAGTAAAAAGTCATGATTTGTAGTAAACAAAACTTTTGTTATTTTCCATGAATTCAGGGAACAAAATTGTTCCCAGGAAATCTGTTGTTCCCATGAATTCAGGAAATCTGTAATTTTTTAGTGACTTCGCCTAGAAAGAATTGTTTTCTGACTTCAAACTGTCCAAATATGTTATGTGCAAATATATAGCCCGAATTATATATTTTCCATCTATTCTGTCACTTGTCTCATGCTAAGATGAAAGAAACTAACGATTAAAACCGGTTTGTTCTCGAGTTTTACACAGCGTAAACTTGAGTGAGTGGCGCATAATACACAAATACCAAAATTTATTCCCTCTACGGAAATAAAAAAAAATGAAACTCAAATAAAATTCTCAGATTTGGAAAGCCTTACGGGGGTGTATTTAATTAGCCTTATTTTTGACGGGGGTGTATTTACCGGGGGATATTTTCCCCGGGGGGGGGGGGTATTTCCTGGGGGGTATTTTCCGCTGGGGGCATTTTCCACGGAGGGTATTTTCCGGGTGGGAGGTATTTTCGCGGGGGGTATTTTCCGGGGGGTAAACGCCGGCCACTCACACAATCATACCTGTTAGCATGGGATTAGAGAGATATCAGGAAGCTTGGAATTGACAATTGGAATAAAATGTCCAAAGTCTTTATCTTTGGAGTAAACATACAGTAAAAAGGCAGAATATTTCAAATTTGGCGCGCTAAGGGCGTGAATAGGGAATATTTTTTCATTTTATCATAATTTAGCACTCATATCGCTATTCCTGGGTTTTACTTGTCGCAAATATTAATATCTTTTACCTGAAAAGATATTATCATTTCCACGGGTCATTTCCCTTCAAAATACTCGAAAGTAGCAACGGAATTTTCCTACATCCTTCATTTTTTGAACCATTAATCTCTCTAGTCAAAGGTTAGGTCAAAAATAGTTTGCTGTTTTCATAATGGAGTGCGGATTTTATTACCTTTTCATCCAACTACAGGATAGTTAAGTTTGGCTAATGTAAGACGAACATGTAGACCTCCTATCCCCGATATCGATGAACATTTTTCGAATATTTTGGCAATTTTATTAATCTTACTTATAAATACATCTAAGAGTTTCTGGATGTCTCCACTTCTACGGAAAGGCTTAATACGGGATAGGAGCGTAGCGCATATATCCTCCTTCCTATCAAACAGTTCGTGGTAACGAACTGTAAGTAAGGAGCGACCCGGCTCAATGGTAACCAAACTCTAAAAAACGGAATTTTGATATCACGAAAAAAGAGGATGCGCACCACTAGCTGAGTATGCAAGTTTTTTTTTTCTCCTCTTTCAGAATGCGGTCTAGCATAATTCCTAAGGTATTATCTTCACTCCTCAATATTTTTTCTTGGACTATTAGTGATCACAGTTGGATTCCAAATATCCCTTAATAGTACAGGCAAACTAGCCAAAAATATGGGTCGACCCAGAACAAAGTGCAACAGAAATGATTTTTATACCATGTTGTAGAAAAAAAAAACTCAAAGACACATCTAAAGTTGCACATTCTAGATCTACGCAAAACTAGCGTTTTTTTGCTTTACGTGTCAATTTTTTCAGTTTTTTCTAAAAAAAAATGAAATATCAGTAAATGTTCGTTTTTCTGTATATGAAGTACCGTCCCGATGTAAAAGGAAGAGCTGAGCCCGAAAATGAAAGCAAATTTGATGTACAATGTACGACAAAAAAATTTCACAATCATCAATATGTGATTTTACCCTTCTCATCGTTGTGATTTTTTTTTACCATACTATCAGAAGGCAACTGTTCTGACATAAAATGATGAGCTGAGCCCAAAAACCAAACTAAACTAATTTAATATACTAGAAAACCCGTTTCATATTCATCAGTATGCACTTTTTTATTTTCATTTGACATTTTGTTTCAGCACTTATTGTCCACCAATTCGTCCAGTGTTGGTAAAAAAAATAGGTGGGCTGATGATTATGGTTGGCACGTTTAGAAGACCAGTTAACGCACAGAAAGCTACACCACTTTCATGACCTTCGTATGCAATAAACAACTCAAAACTATATTCTCTTGTTTTAAAACTTTTAAAAGTCGAAATGAATACACCCTTCACATCTGCAAATAGAAGAGAAAGGTAATCATTGAAGAATAAGAAGGTATATACACAGTAAATACAATTTATTGAATGAAAGAGAAATCATTGAAAAAGAAAATAAGACTTGGTGATTTTTATAATGATATTCGTACTATAACTAGATAGGTCAAATTGATTGTAGTTTGGTCATGGAATTTGGTAGAAGGGAATCCACTCCAGGAATCATTTAATTGTCTTAATTTTTATTTTCAGTATGTAATTGAAACACCAATTCTCTTATTTGTCATTAAAATGCCAAATAAGTGCTGATAACATCCCATTCCTTACGTTTTGGATTCACATACTAACCCATAAACATAGAACTGTTTCTATAAAACCACACTGACTTCTTGCTATTTTTGCTTTTCTACTTATTTCTTTTAACCAGCTCCAAAAACAGAATCGACATAAATGTGCTAAGAATTATGACTGAAAATAGTCACATTTCAAACAACGCCAGCGATACTTTCCGGAAAGTTATTTTTGCATCAGCATCCTGTACGAAATGTCTGCTGAGAATGGAATAAAGCGAATTTCAGCAAAATATGTATATTTTTCTCACAATTTAGAAATTTTGTGTTCACATATAAGCGGTAACAACCCATTCTCATTCTCAACCCATTTTCTACTATTATCATGCAGCAATAGGAGACCAAGCTTCGCTTATGAAGGGAATTATAGACATAAAACGATATTCCGTGTAACCCCTCTCCAAAAATGTATAACCCCCATACCCTGATCTACAGAAGAAAAACTTTGTGGAATTTTTATAGAATTAGTTTTTTAAACAAAGATACAAAGGGGAAGGTAATTTTCAAACTCTAGGAGTAAATTTTCCCTGCCAATTGACATCACTGGAAATTTTTAATTAATTTAAGGTTTCTGTCGTAATAATGCCAAGAAAGTTCAGATTTTCTGGATTTATTTTTCGAATATTTTCTAATTAGAAATACAGTGACTATTTAAATGTGGGGATTATGTCACAAGATAATGTTACACAATCTGTGGTAGTACTTTTACTTATCCTGTATCTTTACTCAGACAGCGCTATTGCACTGTCTATGATTTTTGTTTCAGCTTTGTGGGGCCTGATGATATCAATGCTATTTATTAATATAAATCGGGGAACCCACAAACAAATCAATTTAATAAGAAATCATAAATAATATTTCAATAAATCATTTATGCTAAAAGTATAGTACAACAACTTATATCTTACATAGTCAAAATTCATTCAAAATTACAAGGAAATGAATAGCTCGATACCCGGGGCTATTAGAATAGCGTTTGGTTCAATTATGAGACTGAGCATCCTGTGCTAGGCGTAGGGTTTGGGGAAGTTGAGGGGGGATATGTACAGCATCATTAGTGGTGAATATGGCTGCAAAAAGCCGAGTGTACGAAACATTCACTTTCACCCACCTGAAACCCTGTTTACACTATAGTACTGTCGTCTGCAGCAGCTCATTGCTGACAACTTTAGTAGAAACCAAGCACCAGTGCTTATATTTATGACTGTTTAATCTGTGTTAATTATTTATAATGTATTGCGTAATGTTTTAATTTCACCAAGTAGCGTGTTTGTTAAATAGTTATATTTTTTCACTACCACTTGAATAGCACCTATCTCACAGATTTTCTTTATGCAAAAAAGTATAAGTTTATATAATAGTAATAAGTATATAATAGTTTAGAAAAAAAATTTCGGCTATATATTAGCACATGACGGGGTGGGGGTAAAGAATAGCATATATTAAATACGTAACCTAACCTAACCTAGGTACCTTTCCCCCCTAAACCCCAAAAAACTAAAGTTTTAAAATTTTAGATGTTTTGAAAATTTTTGATGTTATGACGTGTCGATGTTATGACTGTCGACGTCTGACGGTTGGCGGTTCTGACGGATTTTCGTTATAAAAAAAAAAAGTTGATGTTATGACGTGTCGATGTTATGACTGTCGACATTCTGACAGGTAGCAATTGTGACTGTCGATGAACTGATGTGTCGATGTTACGACGTTCGACGTTCTGACGGGTAGCGATTGTGACTATCGATGTCCTGACGTGTCGATGTTGACTGTCGATTCCTGACGTGTCGATGTTCTGACGGATTTTTATCGATGTTACGACGGATTTTGTCGATGTCCTGTTGGTAGTGGTCCTGACGTGTCGATGTCCTGACGCCTTCCCCTTATATAACACCCCTTCTTGCCCCCCCTCTATTAAAACACTGTAGCTATGGCCCTGAATATAACTGTAATTAAGAGCTTTAGGTGTTATGCAATAACCAATTGACAACGAATCTAAAACTAACACGGCACGACTAGAGGAGCTATGCACATCACAGTTGAAGTCATCTATCACTAGTCACCGATAATCCGGCTTTTCATTATTGCACAACAGAGTTTTAAGGGATGAACAGGCATTAGAAAACTTAGTAAGTGAAGCTAGACGTTTCTGATCACAGGAAAAATTCACATTTATAAATTCAAGGTAACCAAAACATATTTCCAGAATATTACCACAATTAACCTGTAGTATCGTTCTCCCCATAATGAACACTGTTCCGATTTTAAATATTTTAAAAACTGATTTTGAAAGTGCTAAAAAAAATTGTATTCCTTCTAATAGTCTAAGCGAAATCAATATTGTGAGCTATCCTACAGACGTTGTTGTGAATACTAGAATACTAGTGAAGTAAGTCAGAGAGACGAATATTGGATAGGTACATTCCTTCAAAAATACCTGTTGAAGTATTTGAGTTATCGAAGAGATTACAAAAAAAACATGACTATTTTTGCACAATTTTTTTTAAAACTTTCTATAATAACTCAAACTAGAAAGAAGATGCAAAATAACTTTAAAAAACCGTATGGATTTCATGTTGTATTATTCGTTTTATTAATAGTACGTCATTATACCCTTAAACGTATTTTAAATATGTTCACAAATGTATTTGAGTTAAATGATTATATTTGTGAGATTGTGATTAAGTTGCAGTATAAAGTCGTTTATACACCGCTTAAAAGTGTTTGTAAAAATTTTGATTCTAGTGATGTAGATTTTATATATCAGTTTTCTTTTGTTAATACATTTTTCTATAGAAATGTTATTAACTTTTGAAATTTCTTTTAGTAGCAACAGCAGTTTCCTTCTGCGGCACCAAGCTACAATTTTGACTCAAAGATGGCAAAAAAAGTTTTAAACGCACTTATGACTATATAATAAAAAAAGAAACATCTTGACTTTTATTTACTTTTTGTGGCAGACAGCAACCATGAAAGAGTGTGGCATATAGTAAGCAGATGACACTTGGAATATGGGGTAAAACAAATTAAGAGGGGAAGGCTTGTAAACTTCATATGCAATTTCACCTCCCTATGATGAGTAACGAGTTATAGTTCACATCCCAGTCCTTATCTACTATTTTACCTTTTCTATATAATAATCTTTTTTGCAGCTGCACACTTTTAAAACATACTTTCCTTATACATACATGTTATCCTTGCCAATATTGCCGCAGCTTGTGTAGTCCTGGTAATGGGCCCAGGCACGGTGGGACAACAAAAACAAAATTAAAAGTGGTTACAATTTAGTATTTCGGGGATAGCCGTCAAGCCCTCAAAACTTTTCCGAAAACTAAAACTTAATGTTTTTGGAACCCTTAATTTTTCTTATCACAGAAACACAAGATGGTAACAACCCCCTTTCACATAATTATAATAAAGTAAAGATACAAGAAATGGGAAAATCTATACTAGCAAACAAAATATATTGAAGAGGTTGCGGTCTCCGTACGAGCTTTCTTATGCGATAGAATAAAACTGTATTCTTCTGAACTAGTCCAAACATGAGATCTTGCATCATACAATTTTTTTTGGCAGTTGTAAGTTGGGTATAGCCCACGTGTCAGCAGGATCTGCTGAAAAGTTTGACGTAGATAATTTCGGAGACCACACTGCCTTTTCATGCCGATAAAATAAAAGTTCAAAATAGGGATAAAATCCTTTTTAATAGACAGTGTATAATAAATTTCACAAAAAATACCAGATATTTCTGTCACATATACAGTGACCGTCATCAGTTTTACTATTGATGACGGTCACTGTATATGTGACCGAAATATCTGGTATTTTTCGTGAAATTTATTATACACTGTCTATTAAAAAGGATTTTATCCCTATTTTGAACTTTTATTTTTATCGTTGCTGAAAAGTTTGCAGTGGCTGTGTTCTCAAAGGGGCCAATGGCGCATTTTACGCCTTCAATTGTATAAACTGAAAATCCCTGTAATATCCCAGTTCAGACCAAAGTCAACATACATACGTTTCTGCTAAAATTTTACTTTAGAGGGGTGAGAGGGTAGGAAAGGCCTTTATCCCACAATGGTTCACTAATCAACCGGATCGAGAGGCTTTTCGTCACTCCAGTTCAGAATAGGAGTCAACTACCTATGTCACTGTGAAACAGTTTACGATGAGAGTGGTACCAGAAGGGCAACGGGCTCACTTTGGTCGGCAAATTACATTTATTGACATTACATACATGATTATGGTTCAAACAAAGTGTAAAATGCCTACATTTTAGCTAAAAAGTCTGTGGTGATGGGACGGGCGTTGGTATTGGAAGAGCAACGTACCTACCTTGTACAGGTTATGAATACTTGAGGGATTCCAGTTCAGAAAAGGCTCAGTGTGCCAGCCTTTCTAACACCCACCGAGTAGGTCCACAGCTTGCGCTTTTTGCAATGAGGCAGGACTTAAACCCTTATTCATCAAAATTCGAAAGTTTGAACTTAGGTTGTTTCTACACCTAGTCAAGAACTAGCTCATTTTTGCACAGAATCAGAACTTTGCCAGCTTTTGCATCGATTCAGGACTTAACTCGTTTATAAACCAAATCAAAACTCTACTGGTTTTTGAATCGGATTCAGGGCTTAGCTCAGTTTTACACCGAGTTAAAACCTAGCATATTTTATCATCCATTGATGACTGAGCTGGTTCTTGTTCCAATTCAGAACTTAGCCCGTTGTGCCAAGAGCCACCGAAATTCCAAAGCTTGGACTTAGCTCGTTTTGCATAGAGTCGAAGCGTTTTTCAATGAGCCGAAAACTTGGCTCACTTTTGCACCATTTTGTCACCGAGTCAGTACGCAGAACAAACTTTGCTCATGTTTACGCCAATTGACGGTTTGGCTTGTTTGTAGTGAGTCAGGACATAGCTCGTTCTTGCATGGATTCATGGCTAACCACGTTTTAACACCGAATTTTGGTTCGTTTAGCATCAAGTAAACGAAACCCAACAGTAAGGTCTTGCTTGTTCAGTGAATCAGCGATAACTCCTTTTTTAACTAGATTAATCAAAAAACTTTTCCCACAAAATAAGTTTTTTAAAGAAAAGTAAAGAACTCCATTAAACAAAAAATGAGTAAAAATGAAACCCAAAACGAACAGAAATTACAATAAATAACCGAGTCAAACTCAAAACGAGCAGAAATTAACAAAAGTTGGGCTCAAAACCCCTATGCCTTCCCAAGGCCAGAACAAAATTTGCACTTTACTGAAAAAATATAAATAATAATAATAATAATAATTTATTTATGACCCACATACGAACATTATAAATAACACAGCAGAGTAGTGGAAAATATAAAAGAAATAATGACAGCATCATTACGAAATCAAACAACAACAAAAAAATATAAATTAACCGATATCACGACGAAAAAAACAAACTAAGGGGTCATTTACATAAACAAAATTAATATTTTTAATAATAATTTTATAATAAACAGGGGCCTGTCGCGCGAACGAAAAAATTAAACAATAACGTTATAAATTATTTTTTTTTTTAACACGTCCGGGTAAATACATCAAATATTTACAATATCTAAAATAACCACTTCTAAGTCTCTGTAAATCTTTTTTCCTCAGCAGGTGGTGGAATTCAGATAGAAGATATACACCTGGAGAGCAAAAACTATTATAAAACTAAGCTAGTCCCTTACGATTCTAAATCCCTCTATTTAGAGATATGTTACTATATGACACCCGAATATCGTTTAATCATCCATAACCAACTCGGAGCAAGTTTCGGAAATGGACGGGCAAAACGATATACAAAGCCACTTGACTTTATCCAAACAGGGTAATGAAATTGAACCGAGGTTTAATGGAGATACAGAAGTTCTACTATTAAAGCATATAAACTCAAACTTTCCCATATTAACAGATAGGCCACTATCACTAAGTAGAGAAGACAGCTTACTGAAGTTCTGAGCCAGCCCTCAACGAGAAAAACTAACTAAAAGGACATCGTCGGCGTATGCAATATAACTTACACCAATATCACGAAAAAACACAGTAGGAGATAGATGTTTTAAACAAGTAGCGAGGACACATTTAAATATATAAGGAGATCCTCCCTGTCTAACGCCTTTCCTAACGGCTACCGAATCAGAAGTATTTGACAGCCACTTAATACGCACATAAGAATTATCATACCAATATCGCAATGTAGAAATAACTGAATAATTGACTCCAGAACAAACAAGGGAATGCAAGGCCTGGGCGTGAACAACATTATCAAAAGCCTCGGAAATGTATACTGTGCAGCAATACAATGAACGCTTCTGGGCAAAAGCTTCCTTTAACAACCGGCTGAGCACATGATGCGCCTGGGGGCAACCAACCCCTCTTCTAAATCCTAGTTGAAAAGACAAAAAATCGCACCTAGAAGTTATTTCAGGCAGAAGGACATACTCAAAAATCTTACTCATAAAGCAAGATACAGTAATCGGTCTACAATTCGAGCATGAATCTGGATCTTTACCGCGTTTAAGTATAGGCGTGACACTACCGGAAAGAAAACTATCAGTAACCAGAGATTGAGCTATGCAAATCTGGAATAATAACTGCAGGTGGTTCAACAATAATGGGCAATCATAAGCAAATTCCTAAAGCATAGGCCATCACAATCAGGAGAATCTGATCTTTTTAATTTTTTCAGCGCCCAATGTAAATCACTCATACTTATCGCAGGGACTCTATATTGACAAACAGACACTGGCAGGACCGAACTAAGTAGATTAGAAAAATGTTTCTGAAGACACTGATTAAATACGGAAAATATGTCAATATAATGGCGCACAAAATTCATCAGGTTTAATTCCGACTGAGGTGGGGGAGAACACTTACTGCTATTGATAACTCTATTCCAAGTCATTTTACTATTTGGAGCGTCCCACGCGTTGAGCCTTGCATTACGTAAACAAGATTTGTATTCTTTCTTCGTTTTTTTGCTTGACTGTAAACACAGCACCGGAAGAGGGTCGATCGCAAGCGTTCCACAATCGCAACCAAAACTTTGCGCGGTTCTTTACTTTTTTCACTTCCGGATGTATATTCCACAGGGGCTTGCGAGACCCAGAACGCACGTGCTCAATCGGAACTGCAACTTTTGTGGCCGACTTTAGACATGCCACTATCTGATAATAATACGAATTTAGGTCTTCCTTAGAATCAGGGCACTTTATCAAAGTCTGGAGCAAGTGAAACGGGAATTTAATAGTTGAGAGTAGATTGCATAAAGTAGTAATATACATCTCAACGTTTATACGATTCCAATTTGGCTTTTGATACCATTTTGAATGGGGACCCTTAAAGTGGACTTGAACATCAGGAGGCTCAATTAGGCACGAAATAGGGAGATGGTCATCATTGATTTTATCTTCATCAACAAACACCTCGGATTTAATTAGACCGGACTTAGACACAATAATATGGTCGAGGTTGTATTTAACGGAGCCTCGATTATGAATGTAAGTATAAGCCAGGTTCTTAGCAGCGACATAATAGACACTTGGCAGAGAATCTAGCAGGAGTTCAGATCGATCAGATGAGGTCACTATGTCAGTATTCATATCCCCGGCTAAGATCCAATCAACATTTTTATCTGCAAAATTTATGAAAAGAGATTTCAGTTTATGGCAAGCTTTAGCAAAAGCAGTAAATGACTGGGTGTTTCGATGATTGCATGGGAGATACATATTTGCAAAAGCCATGTTATTACACTGGATTGCTAGAATATTACCATCAGAACAAATTTGCATAGACTGATATCCCGACCGAGTGAAGATAGCGGTGCCGCCGGAAGGGCGACCCCGGGTCTTTTTTGCCTCTCGAATAAATATATCATGTGTAGCAGACCACCTTAAACTGTTCATATTAACTTTGGAAATTAGATGCTCCTGTAGGAATACAACATCAAAATTTAGCAGCTCGTCAATTTGCAGATCCTTATCTTTAGTACCATTAATATTCGGAGAAACAAAACTTAAGGCTGTAGGAGAAGTCATCATGTTGTCTTGGCAAGCGCATTTCTCAGTACCGAGCATTTTAAACTATAAGAAACATGATTTCCTCCGCAATTGGCGCACTTAGGAGCAATTGAGCACGGGATTTCCGTTGTGTTTTTGTGAGCCGCAACACAGCGGGAACATTTTGGTATATCAGGAGATTTTGGGAATCTAGAGATAGTGTGATCTACCCCTTGGCACCGGAAACAACGACGCGGTAATTCTTGGTAGATTTCAACACGAAAAAGTTCATATCCAAGTCGGAGACCATGGTTAATTGCATTTTTCAGTGCTAACTGATCCAGAAATTCAAAAGAAAACATTTTGAATGTCCTATTTTTATAGCACGTACTAATCCCGGTATGCTTTCCTTTAGAGATGATTCTGATATATTTTCAGGGATACCCCGAACAATACCAAGTGCTTTTTTTTATCAAGGACCTTGGTTTGAACATTAGGTAGGCTCTTAGAGGCTGAGGTGGCAAGGGATACGGCTGACTGCCTATCTCGAGTAACTACGATCCACTTTTTATTCTGGTTACCAGGTTTTAGACTTAAAATCCCTTCATAACCTTCAAGCGTATTCAATTTATCTTTTCGCAAGCCAGGATCACTTAAATCGGTAGGAACATTTTTCACAATTACTGCATATGTAGGTTTATCTTCAACTAAAGGGGGCGCGACGAGGGGGGGGGGGGACGACGGCGGGGTTTGAAGCTTTTCTGACAAAGCGCGTAATTCATTAAAACAGGCGTTTACCTTACTACTAAGCATGGAATATGCCGATGCGGGAATTATCGGGATTTTACTCGCGTTCCTTATCACGAAGTCCGGCACATCTATATCTTCAGAGTCGCATCTTTCGAACGCTGCAATAATATCGGCAATACTATTTTGTTGGGCGCTGTTACCAACTCGCCTGGGTGGAACTTCCCTCGGAAAAGCTTTCTGGAGGAAAAGCTTTCTCGCATCTAACACATCAGTGGCCGAAAAAAAATCCAAAGCATGATCTTTAATCGAATCGTGGGAAATTCCTTGTTCGAGATTTTTCTGTATGAAATTCAACACTGGATTATAAAAAAGTTTATCTTTCGCCCAAATTCCAGGATCAATCATTTTCACTTACAGTAATATAGTCCATAAATCGCAATCCCTTATTCCACTTATGAAGCCAAATTGCTTTGATTAATCGTGTCCGTAAATCATAAGCCGTAAAAACTTATATAAATGTCCAGAAACTAGGTTAATAGATTAAGCAAAGGTTTTATTATAGGTCAGGAACTATAATCCTTTGAAATACTGCGAAATCTAACTAACTTCACTGGGATTATAATTCAATGAAAAAGCTTACTGGTTTGACAATGTTAATAAAATATCCAATTTATGAGAGGTCCGTTCACTATGAACTCTGAATCAATACTCTGAATCAATGTTCTTACTTTTATAACTTTAACAAATAAAATAATATTAATATGTTGATTACTAAATAAGTATATGTATATTAAACTGACAATGCACATGCATTTGTATTTTTTTCATTAAAGTGCAAATTATATTCTGGCCTTGGTAAGGCATAGGGGTTTTGAGCCCAAGTCATATTAATTTCTGCTCGTTTTGAGTTTTACTTGGTTATTTATTGTAATTTCTGTTCGTTTTAGGTTTCATTTTTGCTTCCAATCAAATGAGCCCTTTTGAAGTTTCTACGACAACGCTTTCAATAAAAACCTTATATGCCACCAGGGCATAACTTACAACCCTTGCCCTGAGGACTGGGGGGGGGGGGTTATCATCCTCAAAGACCTAATTTCCAGAACTTTCTACAACTTTGAACAAAATGGCTATCTGAAAATGTTGATTGGATGTGTTTGGGGTAATGCTGGGCGTGAGAGGGGGATTAGTTACCTTCCAATGACTTTCGACTATTAAAAAGGGCACTAGCCCTCTCAAATTACAACTGAATGAACCCTTTTTGAAGTTTCTACAACAACGCTATCTATAAAAACCTTATATGCCCCCAGAGCATAACTTACAACCTGTGCCCTGGGGGCTCTGGGGGATTTGTCATCCTCAAATACATAGTTTCCAGAACTATCAACTACATTGAACAAAATGGCTATCTCTAAACTTTGATTGAATGTGTTTGGGGAAATGGTGGGCGTGAGAGGGGGGTTAGTTGCCCTCCAATCACTTTCGACTATTAAAATGGTCACTAGCCCTTTCAATTTCTAATCAAATGAGCCCTTTTTAAAATTTCTACAACAACTTTCTATATAAACCTTAAATGCCCCCTGGACATTACATACAACCCTTGCACTGAGGGCTCTGAAGGGGTTATCATCCTAAAAGACCTAATTTCCAGAACTTTCAACTAAGTTAAACAAAATGGATATCTCAAAATTTGGTTGGGTGTGTTTGGGGAAATGGTGGGCATGAGAGGGGGGTTAGTTGCCCTCAAATCACTTTCGACGATTAAATAAAGGGGCACTAGCCCTCTGAATTTCCAATCGAATGAGCCCTTTTTCAAGTTTCTACGACAAAGATATAAATAAAAAAACCTTATATGTCCCAGGGCATAACTTATAACCCTTGCCCTGAAGACTGTGGGGGGAGTGTCCTGCTCAAAGGTATAATTTCCAGAACTTTCAACGGCGTGGAACTTAATGGCTATCTCAAAATTCTGATTGGATGTGTTTGGGGAAATGGTGGGCGTGGAAGGGGTGTTAGTTGCCCTCCAATTATTTTCGACTAATAAAAAGGTCACTAACCCTTTGAATTTCCAATCGAATGAGCCCTTTTTGAAGTTTCTACGACAACGCTTTCTCTAAGAAACCTTATATTCTCCCAGGGCATAACTTACAATCCCTGTCGTGAGGGCTGTGGGGGAGTGTCCTCATCAAAAACGTAATTTCTATCTGGAAATCAACTAAACTGAACAAAATGAATGAGCCGTTTTTGAAGTTTCTACGACAACGTTTTCTAAAACAACCTTATATGCCCCCAGAGCATAACTTATCACCCTTGCCCTGAAGACTGTGGGGGGAGTGTCCTGCTCAAAGGTATAATTTCCAGAAGTTTCAACTGCGTGGAACAAAATGGCTATCTCAAAATTTTGACTGGATGTGTTTGGGGGAACGGTGGGTGTGGAACGGATCTTAGTTGCCTTCCAATCACTTTCGACTATTAAAAAGGGCACTAGCCATTTCAATTTCCAATCGAAAGAGCCCTTTTTGAATTTTTTACGACAACGCTTTCTATAAAAACCTTATATGCCCCCAGGACATAAATTACAGCCCTTGTCCTGAGGGCTGTGTGTGGGGGGGGGGGGGGGGTTATCATTCTCAAACACCCAAATTACAGAACTTTCAACTACATTGAACAAAATGGCTATCTCAAAATTTTGATTGGATGTAATTAGGGAAAAGGTGGGCGTGAGAAGGGGGTAAAATCACTTTCGACTATTAAAAAGGCCACTAGCCCTTTGAATTTCCAATCGAATGACCATTTGTTGAAGTTTCTTTGTAAAACACTTTCTACAAAAACCTTATATTCCCCCAGGGCATAACTTACAACCCTTGTCCTGAGGGCTGTGGGGGAGTGTTTTCCTCAAAAACATAATTCCTATCTGGAAATCAACTACGCTGAACAAAATGGCTATGTCAAATTTTGATTGGATATGTTTTGGGAAATGGTGGGCGTGGAAGGGGTGTTATGTGCCTTCCAATTACTTTTGACTATTAGAAAGGGCACAAGCCACTCCATTTTCCGATTGAATGAGTCCTTTTCGAAGTTTCTACGACAACTTCTTCGATACGAAGGGCCCTGGTCTAAAGGAAAAAAATAATAAATCATACATTGTGCCAACATCGTTCTTATATGTCCCAAGGCCATGACTTAAAACCCTTGCCCTGAGGGTTGTGGGGGAGTGTCCTCCTTAAAAACATAATTTCTATCTGGAAATCAACTACGCTGAACAAAATGGTTATCTCAAAATTTCGATCGGATGTATTTGGGGAAATGGTGGACTTGGAAGGGGGGTTAGCTGCCTTTCAATCACTTTCTATCATAGGCAGCGCAACAGCGCTGCCTAAGTAAAGAACGATGTTGGCACAATGTATTATTTTTTTTCTCATACCAGGGCACTTCGTATCGAAAGAGTTGTCGTAGAAACTTCGAAAAGGGCTCATTCGATTGGAAATTGGAGTGGCTAGTGTCCTTTTTAATAGTCAAAAGTGACAGGAGGGCAACTAGCCCCCCCCCCCCCCATCCCACGCCCATCATTCCCCCAAACACACCCAATCAAAATTTTGAGATAGCCATTTTGTTCAGCGTAGTTGATTTTCAGATAGAAAGTATGCTTTGAGGAGGACACTCCCCAACAACCCTCGGGGCAAGGGTTTTAAGTTATTTCCTGAGGGCATATAAGAACGATGTTGGCATAACGTATTATTTATAAATTTTTTTCCCTTTAGAGCAGGGCACTTCGTATCGAAGAAGTTGTCGTAGGAATTTCAAAAGGACCTCATTTAATTGGAAATTGGAGTGGCTTGTGTACTTTTTAAAAGTCGAAAGTGATTGGAAGGCAACTAACACCCCTTCCACGCCCACCATTTCCTCAAACACATCAAATCAAAATTTTGAGAAACCCATTTTGTTCAGCATAGTTGATTTCCATATAGAAATTATGTTTTTGAGGAGGACACTCCCCAACAGCCTTCAGGGCAAGGGTTGTAAGTTAGGCCCTGGGGCCATATAAGGTTTTTATAGAAGGCGTTGACGGAGAAACTTTAAAAAAGGCTCATTCGATTGGAAATTCAAAGGGCTAGTACCCTTTTTAATAGTCGACAGTGATTGGAGGGCAATTAACCCCCCTCTCACGCCCACCTTTTCCCCAAACACATTCAATCAAAATTTTGAGATAGCCATTTTATTCGACGTAGTTTTAAGTTCTGGAAATTAGGTCTTTGAGGATGACAACCCCTCATAGCCCTCAGGGCAAGGGTTGTAAGTTATGCCCTGGGGGCATAAAAAAATTCAAATGAATGTGCATTGTCAGTTTAATATAAATATACTGATATTTAGTAATCAAAATGTTAATATTATTTGATTTATTAAAGTTATAAAAGTAAAAACATTCATATTTTTTTCAGTAAAGTGCAAATTATGTTCTGGCCTTTGGAAGGCATAAGGGTTTTGAGCCCAACTTATGTTAATTTCTGCTCGTTTTGAGTTTGACTCGGTTATTTATTGTAATTTCTGTTCGTTTTGGGTTTCATTTATTTAACGATGCTGATTTGTGGTAGTTTCACGCTTGGTAGATTATTTTATTTTATTTTTGCTCATTTTTTGTTTAATGGAGTTCTTTAGGCTACTTTCCTTTGAAAAACTTATTTTGTGGAAAAGGTTTTTTTAATTAATACTATTAAAAAGCCATTCCAACTAGCCATTCCAATTTCCAATCGAATGAGCCCTTTTCGAAGTTTCTAAGAAAACTCCTTCGATACGAAGTGCCCTGGTATGGAAGAAAACAAAAACAAAAAATAATACATTGTGCCAACATCGTTCTTTACTTAGGCAGTGCGATTACACCGCCTATGATACACTAGTCCTGAAAGTCGTTAGTCTTAACTAAACCTAAAACATTCAACTCTCTTTTTTTTGGAGCCTATGCTGCTTATTGAATCTATATTTTTATAAACACATTTCTTTGGACTTAGAAATACAAAAGATTAAAAAAAAAACTTACATGCAATGATTGGGCAATGTCAAGCATATTGTATAAAAGATGTTGTTGCTTAGGGTGACAGAAACGATCCATTTCATCTAAAACTAGGATTATGGATTGGGCCTCTTCCCGATTTTTTCCACCAGTTCGCATTGAAGTCAATAGCGTTGACAGGATCTCTAAAATACATGTGCTATTCAAATAACAAGATTGAATTATCCAATTGGGACAGCGCACACAATTGCATTTGTTTTATAAACCCTCCGTTTTCTACATAATAATAGAAATTCGAAGCGTTTCCACATTTTTCAGATCGTCAATTTTTCGCGAAAATTCCCAAACTTTGAAAATAAGAAATAAACAAAATTTTTCAAACAAAAGGTCAGATCTTCATTTGACATCTCAGCTAAAGGATACAAGTAATTTGACTAATAAAAAAAGGAAATTAGGTAGGCCTATAACACTAGGGTTAACAAAGATTTTGAGCACGTTTGTGAAAAAACAAAATATAAAAAATCAGTTGGTTGTTAATAGTAAAAGCAAGAATGTCATGTTTTTTTTTTTTCTTAATCTTGATGCCTTATTAACAGTTATAAAATGGTTTAAATCAGGTTCCGCCAATTTTTGCTTTGGAGATTGTTTCACCTAATTATTGAGGAAAAAACAAGGGAAAATCATCACTTTTCGCTCCCTAAAAAGGTATGATGTGCTGCACTCTTCAATATTAACTACATGAAAAAATTAAAATCTTGACAGCACTTTTACATAATGTTTTCTATTTATGCTCGTCACTTATTCACAGAAAATGTCTCCAAAAAGGTTTAGAGCCTGAATCTCACCGTACCCCCCCCCCCCAGATTTATTAACTATAGTTACTGCTATAAACACTGCTGACAACTTATCAAAGCACCTAGTCAACTGAGTCTAACACACGCGCTTTTAAAGCCGTTTCAATATAGCCTTATAAAGTTGGATCGAACCGCATCTTTTCTTCCTCCTATTGTTTGGTATATACAGTCGTTAAAACAAGTGCCTAAAAATGTCCTTCAACATTTCATCTAGAGATTTTTTAGCATATCTTCATGAAGTTTTAAAACACCAATGTTTTTGCCGCACTTGACTAAGGCCGTTACCCTACTTCATAGCATCCTTATCTTAGTTCTAAGACTTACCTTCCTGTTTCTCCAAACTTTTTTCAGCTATGAAAAAGCACCTTACTTCTTGGCTTTTCTGCGTTTTATTTACGACATCCACCATACGTACCAGCAATATAACTAGGCAAGTGAAATTAACGTCCAAAACTCTGTATTCGGACGGCTCCTGAGAGCAGTCTTCCACAAACTGCAAATTAGTCGCCTTACAAAAGCCCGTATCTACAACCCCACAGTCTCAAACATCATGCTGTACTCTTCTGAGACATGGCCGATAACCCAGACACAGCTAAGAAAGATTGATGCCATCCAAAATAGACACCTGCGTCGAGTTGAAGGCTTCAAATGGTATGACAGGATCCGCAATACTGAGATTCTGAGGACCTTCTAGTTAGCGAGCCTCTCAACCCAAGTAGAAGGTCTTTCTCTAAGATGTTACGGCCACTTAATCCGCCTCCCGCCAACTATCCCTGCAAGGATCATACTGAACTTCAATCCCTCGATTGTCTGGAAACGTCCTCGAGGGAGGCCGCGCACCAGATGGGCTGATGTTATAAATCAACGCCTCTTCAACCGCAACATTGACCCAAATGAGGCTTCATCCTTAGCCCTGGACAGGGCTGCTTGGACAAGACTTACAGACTTACCCCCCTTCTGAAGCCTATTGCTGATTCTAGGTGGGAGCAAAGGGCTAGCTAAGCCGGGAAATTTCCACGGCGGTGGTGGGCATCCAGGCAATGAGGCTTGACCCTCCGTCCCTAGACAGCATAGGAAATCCGCTGGCGCATCTCAAAGTGGTGAAGGGGTGTATACATCACTGAGCTTCACGCCGAGCAAGGTGATGGCCAACGCACTTCGGGTGACCGCAAGACTGGGGACCTTGTGCTGTACCTTATCCCCAAGAAACGCTCAATGATGATGATGATGACAAAAATGATGAAAGTTTGGCTACGACATCCCCGATATTATGCGATGTGACGAGAATGGAACTCTCGTCGAAAAATGTGCTAACTAATATCCTATCAAGCAGAGAAGGCCTGAATATCGGCTGCTGGAACCTGTGCTTAATTAAATGTTCATTGACACGAGCTTTTGTAGCTGATGAATTTTATCTTTATAACCTTGATATTCTGTGCGTTTCTGAGACGAGATTAAATGGACGTAACATCTTGATCCTTGAATCCTCGGCTGGGAAGGCGGTCTCTTTTTATAACTCGGGACCATTAGATGGATCTGGCCGTGCAAGAGTAAGTCTCCTGTTGTCCCCCAAAGCAGTTACTGGGCTCATCGAATATGAGCCTGTGTCTTAGAGAATCCTACGGGCAAGAATTAAAGGTCGACTGTCCTTAGCTTTTACGCCCCAATAAGAGATGCCACTCAACAGCAAAAAGATCAGTTTTAAAGTGACCTGCAGACAGTCATTGATAAGATTCCCCAGAAATATATCCTCCTAATTGGAAGCGACTTTAATGCCAGAATCGGCGGAAAGCTGCATAACTCGGAACATGTGATCGGCAAGCACAGCCATGGAGACAGGTGAGGAAATGAAAACAGGCTTTTGCTGTTCACAATGCAGAACAATCCCGCTGTGGCTAACACCTGGCTTAGACACAAGCCGGGTCATACGTATATATGGGAATCCCGCGATGGAAGATTAAAGGCCCAAATAGATTATCTCCTTGTATCCCGACGATGAAAATCCATGGTGTTGGACTCAAGAATACACAGAGGTACTGACACGGGATCGAAAAATGGATCTGACCACTTCTTGCTGAAGACAAGGCTAAAGTACAGACTTAGCTCAAGGAAGATTACTATGCCGATCAGAAAATAGACGTGTCAAAGCTGAAAGTAGATGAGTACTGAAGAGCATTTGTCCTCAAAATCTCAAACCGCTTCGCTGTCCTTCAAGATGATACCGAGGAGGCAATCCCGACTGATCAGTGCCCCAAGATAAAGATTGAGAAGAAAAGGAGCAAATTCAAGGACCACATCAATGAAGCTGCCGCAAACATACTTGGGATTGTCAAGCGTAAAACCAAGAAATGGATCTCAGGAAAGACAATCAAACTCTCTGCCAAGAAAAAAGAAATGACTAACAAGAAGTCCCCCACGTACAAAGTGATACGACAAAAATGTCACAAATCAGCAAGAGCTGACAAAAAAGCTTACTGGTCTAATGTTGCCAGTGATATGTAAAGAGGCGCATCACGGAAAGATACACGAAAACTCTATCATATACTGAGAAAATGAACTAAGAAAAAGAAACAAACGACCATCCTTTCACTTGAGGCGAAGGATGGCAAATACTTACAAACAGTGAGGAACGTATCGAAAGATGGCGAGTTCATTTCAAAGAGCTATTGAGACCAGGAGACAATAGTAATCGAAAGCAACCACTTACAGAACCGCAGAACCCCCCGCACAACCAGGCTTATGAAAATGTATGTACGGACCCACCCTCCAGGGATGAAGTAATTAAGGCGATCCAAGTTTTGAAAAACCATAAAAGCCCAGGAATAGATGGGATTCCTGCCGATTTACTGAAAGCTCTCCCCGAGGCGACGGTGGATAAACTTCATAGCATGATAATCGAAGGTTGGGACAATGAATACATCCTAGATGACTGGAAGACCTCAATAGTTATCTACAATTTCAAAAAAGGAAACCAAATGGACTGCAAAAACTACCGAGGTATATTACTTATATCCATTGCTCCCAAGCTGTTCGCGGTTTTTACTTTTAAATAGATTCAGAGACACTAGATACAGCTGAACGCAACCCAACCAAGCTGGATTCAGGCGAGGTATGGGATGCTATCACCAGATTTTTAGCCTGCGACAGATCCTTGAACACCGGTTTAAACCCCAGCACCTTGAACACCAGCAGGAAATGATCCAAATCTTCATAGACTTCATTACCGCGTTTGATTCGGTCCATCGTGATGCAATATGGGAGGCAATGAGAGAGGACATCTTTCAGATCTGGTCCTGATCGAGGAAGGTGTACGTCAAGGCTGTGTCCTTTCACCAACTTTGTTCAACTGCGTCATCGATTGGATCTTCAGGGTCCTGGACAATTGTAAGGGCGTTGCAGTGAGCCAGTCCCTCTCTATCACACATCTTGACTATGGTGACGATGTGGACATGCTTGCTTAATCCGTTGCAGAAACCCAGGCTATGATAAATGACGTGCTAGTCAAGGCACTTTCAACTGGTCTCAGAATAAGCCTACCAAAAACAAAATCCATGCGAACAGATGGGATGGATGAAACCCTTGTGACCCTAAATGGTAATCAGATAGAGAACGTCCAGTCGTTCAAATACCCCGGATCGATGGTAAACCCTGCCGGTGAATCTTCAGAAGAAATCCAGAGCCGCATATCGTCAGCCTGGAGTGTCTTCCTTCAATTACGGAACTATCTCTGGAAGCGGAGCGAAATATCGCTACGCACAAAGCTCCGAGTGTATGAAGCTATGGTTCTCTCTGTCCTCCTCTATGGATGTGAAACGTGGTCCCTTAAGGCAGCCGAAGCGTTGAGCTTGAATATATTCAACCACAAATGCCTGCGCTATATCCTGGGTATCCGCCTCTCAGATAGAATCTCGAATGAAGAAATAAGGAGAAGATGTGGGGATCGCTCAATTGTCTCTGACATTGTTAAGCATAGGAGAGTGAGATGGTTTGGCCACAAAATGCGCAGAGCAGATGACCATATAAGCAAAAAATGCTTCAAATGTCTACCACTACCGGCTTGGAAGAAGAGGGCAGGAGGCCAAAAGAAGACGTGGCTAGCAACAATTAAGTCTTATCTGGAGCCAATCGGAGGATTCCGAAAATACGGCCGTCGCTGGGATCGCCAGTGACTGGAAATGGTGTAGTCTGCCACCCTCGAGCGAAACCTATGGAAGGAGACATGTCGTCATCTGCTGGGCGCCACGATGAGTCTGGATGCGGCTTGAACGTGCAACAAGTACAACTACAAGTAAGTGGTGACCCTGCTGAGCAATATCGTTAAGTCAAGTAAGTCAAGTGAAATTATCCAGTCCGTCTATTTTCTCGTCACTTAGCATCGCCTCTTCATCCTCATTATTCATCAAAATAATTACAATTAAAGCAATGCAAATTGACCTCAGTGCCCTATTTATTTTCCTGATTAATTTCAGTACAAGTATGCCTTCTCCAAAGATATAACCTAGTTTTAGAGTAGTTCTATCAGATTATGCTTCTTGACAAGAACTTTTAAAATCGGATGAATAAAAACGCTCCTTCTATCCTGCATAAACAAAGACCAGAAACCGAAAAATAAGAAGTTTTTACATAAAATACTTATATATTTTACTGGCATAAAAACTAGAATTAAAATTTTTGAAATATTAATATTTTCCCAAACTGAAAGCTATGCCACAGCAGTCGATGCTTTTATATCGAAACTGAAAAGCCCTTTCCGAAACCATTTATCAAAACCATTAAAAGTAACACTATTTACAATCCTGATTTGTTTCTAGCATTGTTTTTACGTGAAATCATATTTTTGGGTACCCAATTCTTTGCTACCAGGTGTTGAATTATATAATTAGATACAGCCTTAATTTGTCCCAAATTATATTGGAAATTGAGGCTCACATGATTTACCGTATTAATGCTGTTTTAATGTCGTTTTTCTGTGAACGAATTAATGCCGTTTTCTGTGAACGCCAGAATATGCAGGATATACATATTCTGAATGCCAAGCACGCTCTGACAGAAGAGGAAGTGATAAAACTGAATGAGTTCAGAAGAGGTCACTACAAACCAACTATGGATGTTCGGCTCCACCCTCCTACTCCATTCCATCTAAAAGAACCTCCTACCGCCTCCTTTTGTCCCTCTTGCGGCTGAGAGTTCTAAGACTGACATCGGTTTACTCCAGGTAACGGCGCTATTCTCGATGCTGTGTGTCGATTTTTCCTCGTGTTTGGAACAATTCGTAACGTGTACGTTTTACGAATGTGCTCAGAGCTTTTGTGCTCGTAGACACGGTTGTTTTGCGGTGGCTGTATTTAAATTGGTATAGTGTTTCCCATTTTATAAATAATTGATTGACTAAAAAATACCATGTTTGGGCCATGCCTATGAGATTTATCGTGTTTACAACAAGCGATTTGATTTTTTCTCTTTTTTTTAAAGACGAAATTTTTATTCTTCAACATTCAAGCAGTTCGCAAAACAGTACCTGTATTGCTTTTGCCACTAGACTGTGAACTTAAAGTCTAGTTGACTAGCTCGTAAGCCAAATAGATTAGCTCCATAAAATGAATACTATAAAAAAAAAAATCCTAAGGCAAACACATCGTGAGATTTGACCGCAACGTATGAACCATATGGTGAAAGTAATGTTCCTCGTATTTCGTCATTGAACAAGGAGAATGTGTTTAAGCAAATTTGGAAAGAGACTGATTACGTAACATGTCATACAAAGTCTTTTAATCACCTAGCTGTACTAAACTTGATTTTGAGTAATTGCCAAATTAAGATGCAAAGTTAAGAGTCAATCATGTGCTTTCGCACAGAAATCTACGAAGAAAAAGTGAAAAGTGATGCTAATAGATAAAACTTTTGAATGGCTTAAATAACCTGGGATAGAATTAATTACTTTACATCTTCATTTTGTAATTTTAATGAAAGAGTAGCTTTGATAATACTCAACTCATGATGACTCAAAAGGACATTTTCAGGTTACGGTTAAAATCGATATTGATACTTACAACATAATAACATCGTCTTTCTCCAAAGATTTCAATACATTTATATCAGAATCGATACATTTCCCCAGCCCCCTTCCTCATTCAAGTGAATAAGAAAAAGAAAATGAATTTTAATGTCACTTAAGTACTAAGGCATTAACCCTCAGGAACTTTTTTCTCTTATTAAACCAATTTATTAATTTATTCTCAAACTAGAGAAATATGGCAAAATACTTTGCCATATTTCTATTATATGATATTATATATATATATATATATATATATATATATATATATATATATATATATATATATATATATATATATATATATATATATTATTCAATCTAGAGGATGGGCAAAAATACTACTCAAGTCCTCGCAGTCGTCCTCCCTTATTTGTAGATTGGCCAACTTGACACAAACTTCATTTCTAAATTAGTTTAACGGGAATAACGAAGGTGATTTTCTGTGTAGTTGTACTCCTGGCTGATAACCTTGGCCTGAATGCGAAAAAATGTATCCGTAGAAACCTCAACACAGATTGAACGGACCGAAGCTCAAATACTGAAATCCCAACAATGATTAAACATCTTCTTATAACATCAATAATCCGCTTATGTTGATGGGAATACACAAGTCCCATCTTAGTGATAGAAGATCGCAGAATCCCTCAGACAGAATTTATGGTAACCTTCATGATCAAGGAGGGGGACGGCATCCTAATAATAATCTACGCTATCCATACCAATAAGACCTCTACGCCCTTAAAACATTCTTGTCATCCTAGTGACAAGAGGCCCTGACAACAGCAGCATATAACAAAAACTGGATACTCCTATTCAATGAATCCTATTCAGTACAACTATGGAGACGCAAGAGGGCCCAAGATAGGCATATTGTCAATTTGTCTCTAGTTACGAAAAAATCATATCTTTAGACCGGGAGTCGAATACCGATTTCGGATTACATAGTACGATATTTCATGCCTTATTTTGATTTCAAAATTTGGCTCTATTTATCATGAACCTACATTAGCTTAACGGTAGAAGTTTGTCCTTCTGTAAATTGTAATATTTTTGCCAACATTCTAATTTTCTTTCTTAATGCAATCCCTTCGTGTCTGCCCGATTCTGCTTTTCCAAAAACAGACTATAGAATAAAGACAAAGCCTACATCATTAAAACATCCGCCCCTCAAGGGAGATATGATTACAAAAAAGTGAAACAATACTCTTTCTGAGATATTGAATTTTTTCTACTGCACTTCCTTCAAACAAATTTGTTAAATGATAACGTCTTCCCTAAAACTTCTCTTGAGAGCATTTTCTTTAAGTGCGGATGATTCGAAAGTAGTTTTATTCAACCTAAATAGATGAAAGGAAATTAAAACGTTAAGAAAAAAGGAAAGAATTCAACGGTAATCTAATACGAAAGCACATAATCAGAAGTACAATTAATGAGATTAGCATGAGAAAAGAATAACATTCAAATAACACCTTGATCGCATATGAGTAGTGGATAAAAATTGTCCATGAATCGTCCTATTAGATTTATTCAAACTTTCAGTGCACTTTTAATAGTTATCTTTCATTACAGTACCCAATTCATACGTCGAATTCTTCCTTTTTTCAGGGAGAGCACTGTAGACTGTAGCGTCTTCTTTTTCCAAACATGAAACACATTTGATACCGAGCATACTGACCCTGGGAATATACGTCAGAACCTTAGTTTAGTTGCTAGTGGTCGGAAAAAAGACAGGTTTTTGCACAGGCTTCTCGTGATGTGTGCACATCGTTATCACGCGTGCGCAAAGGCGGAGTGTGAATCTTGTGTGGTTTTAAATATGTTTCAGATTTTTTTAACGGAGAGTATAGCCTTTGTCGATACTGTATATTCTGTCTACTGTGATGGAGTCAGAAAAAGTATTGAACTCAATGACATTGTGGACAGAGTGATTTATCTTTAAAATGCTAAATTAAAATGCGCCAAAAGACAAGTTTTAGAATCGGCATTCAAGTCTATTCCAGCAGGAATCCAGCGGCAAATAGGATCCATTCTTCTGCAGACATGATGCACTCCTTTCCTTTTTTAGGATTTGTATCTTCAACTAGTTTCGGTTAAAAACATTTACAATATGGAAAAGTTACAAAATCTTTGTCTCCTCCACCTGTATTTATTTGTTACATTGACTTTAGAAAGGTTGCCTGAGCACAACTTTAGCATTTTTTTTTCGAAGCGTTCCAACTCCTTTAATTCACTTTTCTTTAATTACCTGCGTGACTCTGTGATTCTGTAATATCTGCACGAAATCCAAGCTGTCGAGCAAACGACCTTAAAGCCAGGCGACTTTCGGAGTGGATGGATCCTGATAGTCGAACAACCGAAACTTTATCAGAAGGACAAGTTGCTGCAATGACACTATCGATTATCTGAAAAAAGATAATTTTTGGATGGTATCAATAAGTTAAGAATCTAGAACAAACTAAAGTCAAATATAGAAAAATTTCTGGGTGCTTTTTAACCATTATATAACCCCTAACTGCGTATTTTCATGAAGTTTTAACAAGTTGCGGGGAAAAGGAGTTAGCCCTAAAAACAGAAGCATAAAGAGTACAAAGTAGTTCTTCTGCATTTTCGTTACATTTAAAGCTGAATATTCCAGGAAAACAAAGTAGAAACACAACTGTAAATAGCATACCGTGTTCCAGTGTTTTAGCTTTCAATAATCTAACTTTTTTTTCTGTTGCTTATGGCAATTGTCACAGAAAAATGCTTTAAAATCTTTAAAATCATGTTTAAACTTAAAATATGCACAAGGTATCGTGTAAAGGAACTTCTTTTCTCATCATATATGATCAAATGCTACTTGGTGATTTGCCGCTAGCATATCATAATACGCTAATAGGGCAGGGTCGGAAGAACAAGAACGGCTGGTGGCGGAAGTCCCCCTAAAGAACAATCATGTTACAAAATGGTCCCAAATACCAAAGAAAACCCTGGCATTTCGCTGGTTACAACAGTTGAAATATTTATCAGTTTTACATTTATGAGAATGCTAAAAATCCCAAGATTTGCATACGGTGCGGCCAGAAATCAGGATGGGGACACACAACAAAAGGCATCTAATCGTTTCGCGGATTCCATTAATAGACTCATTGAAGGGAATGGCGGTTGACAGTAGGTTTTGTTCAAAACCGCAGATCTAGGTAATATTTCGGAGAATTCTGCATTATTTCTTTGCGCTCAATTATACATGGCAGTACAAAACTGTGGGATGTTCTCAAATTCATGCAGCAAAGTTGCAAAATACGTCCAGAAAATGTCCCCAAAACAAGGGCTTTAGAAAATACGAATTAAGTACCCAATTTTCAAGGTCTTCTACATAAATATTTGCAAGAAGACTGGAGGGAGGGGATCCCATAGGATGACCCATTATTTACTGGTGAGAAGAATCTTGAAACCAAAAATCCTGAAATATTTGTTACATAATTTAAAGAAAATCATTGAAACATCAATGTGTAACCCTATTACTGATTCTTTGTTTAGATAAGAATTGTTTTCAAGTTTGTGTGACAATAAGTATCCGATTTTGGAACAGTGATTCTTGTATGCATGGAAATTATATCAAAGCTGCATTATATGGAATTTTCATAAATATTGATATTTTTCATTTTTTTTTTTTTTTACAAGGTATACTGAATGCTTTATATAAGATCTTAGGAGTGAAGCAGGGGTTTAAATGCAGTGCATAACCATTTTCGACTGTTAGAAGTAGACGATTTCGGACAAGCTACGATAGGTCTTAAGGGGATGCCTTGTTTGTGTAGTTTTGGTAAGGCATAAAACTTTGGGCAAAAGTACAACGAGAGAAAAATTTATTCTACAATTGGAGAGTGATTATAGTATTTTATTTGAGAATGTTCAATTCGTTTATACCCTTTGAAGTAAATCGATAAGTCCGGCCATAGGCTAAATTGGCATAAGTGCTTGTAACACTTAAATGTGAATGAATTTTGCTATCAAATTCAGTTTTATTCATGACTACTAAATTTGACTACTAAATTGCTTTAATCAGCTGTAGTGATTATTATTGAGGAATCTTTACGAAGCTTATTCAGCACTCTTGTGCCATATGGTTTTCTTATTGCGTTATTTGGAGAATTTGGAAATTTTATTGGAGTGTTGTAAAGAGTGTTAATCAGACAAGATCTAGCTGCATCAGGATCTGAAACAAAAGCGCTAAATCTGTGGGAAAAGGATTCTAAATACACAATTAAGTCTGCAACAGGAGTTTGTTTCGAAACAAAAGAAAATGCTGGCCCTTTTTCTAGTAAATTTTCTTCAATAGAGCTAAGATTTCTAGATGAAAGTCTTACAGTTTGAAATTTGGATCTACAATTGGGCTGACCATCTGAGATTCATGTTTTAACTTTGCAATTTTTCAGCGAGCCTCTACCTGCAAACAAAAGTCATGATGGAATAGATTCCTTTCCATCCTAGCAACCTGTGAAAAATCACCGTGGACAAATTCTTTGACAAAAAAAAAATTTCGAAAGATTTGCTTTCTAGAGTAATCACTAGTCTTCTGTATTTTTCGTCCTTAATAACATGAATAAATGTTTTTAGTTGTAATTTGTGTGTGAGTTTAAATTTTCGCAAAGTGTTTAACTGTAGACTGTGCCTTAGGTAATTAGGAACGATTTTGTTCCTTCTGAAACATTTTAGAAATATTTGTTGAATTATATTGTCAGCACTTTTCCCCTAAATTAATAATATAAAAAATAACTAGGTCAAGTTTTCCCCATAATCGTGACGTAAATACAGACGACGACCATACAGCCTTCCCATCATGCAAAACCAGGGAGGATAACGAGGAAGTTTTTAGGCAGTGAATACAACCTAAGCAGTATTTTAACTACATATTTTACAGCCATCACCTGCGGAATACAACATAAAACTAATAAAAAGAAAGCATACTTGCTCAAAAAATCTTTCTGATGAAATAACATTTTAAAAATAAAATCATATAATACATTTTGAAAGAGTCTCAGCTTCTTCGCCTCACGTATGTCCAGCCAAAACTGAAAGAACAGTTATTCATTCATGCTCTTTAACTTGATTAAAAATAGGAAAAAATCCTTATCGCAGCATCTGCCCTTTCTGGTGTTAATCTTGTATTCCTTTTGGACCAGGGTTCATTTGAAATTGGCTTTTAATTTGATTTTATTCTGTATTAAATAAAAAAGAAGTTTTTTTTTAACTGAAAGTAAGGAGCAAAATTAAAACTTAAAACGAACAGAAATTATTACGCATATGAGAGGGTTCGCCCCCTAGTTAATACCTCGCTCTTTACGCTAAAGTTTAAACTTTGTTCCAATCTTTTAAGAATTATCCCTGAATCACAAAGCCCGTTTAATTAGAATAGATAGCCTTTTTGAAAGCACTAAAAGAACTTTAGCGTAAAGAGCGAGGTATAAACTAGGGGGCGAACCCTCATATGCGTAATAATTTCTGTTCGTTTTAAGTTTTAATGTTGCTCCTTAATTTCAGTTGAAAAAACTTGTTATTTATTTAATTTCTGATAGTTTTTTTTTAATAATGCTGGGACATCCAGCGCCCCCTTCATAGAAATGTCCCGTCCCCCATGAAAACATCATCTGTGGAAAAATACTCCCACGGAACCACCTCTGCTATAGGGTTTTGTGATACGCTGAATCTGATGGTGTAATTTTCATTAAGATTCTACCACTTTTAAGGGCTGTTTCTCCCTTTTTTCGAAAATAAGGCAAATTTTTCAGGCTCGTAACTTTTGGGTAAAACTAAACTTGATGTAACTTATATATTTGAAATCAGCATAAAAATAAAATTCTTTTGATGTATCAATCGGTATAAAATTCTGTTTTTTAGAGTTTCGGTTAATATTGAGCCGCGTCACTCCTTACTTACATTTGGTTACCACGAACTGTTAAATTAAATTCTCGTTTATCGTTAATTTTGCATATATAGGGTTTAGTTTGTAGTCTCTTATTTAAGTCTCTATTTAAGAATGTATTATCATTTTGATTAGTTTGATTTCATTTCCTTAAAAAAGAATTTATTTGATTCATAGACCATTTCTAATTATAATTGTTCAGAAAAAATTTAATTCTAAAAATTATTTTATGATTTCAGTTTTAAAACTTATTTTACCGATGAGATTTTTTTAGTAAGTTTGTTTTCTTTTTATTTGTCTTCTATTGTCTTTTGCTGATGACGGATGTTGCATATATAGCCAAAATATCTACTTAGATTTATTCACTTTGTTATTCACTGTCTTCAAAAGTTTCTTAGCTATATTGTCTTGTTTTGTATGATGGAAAGGCAGTGCGATCTTGGTTAGCATTGAATTTACTAACAAATCCTTAAGAAGCATTATTCAATGAAATTGATGTTATTTTTTTTCTTTACGTTCTGCACAAAAATTTAGACGACACAGATTCGGCAATGTTGTAGCCAGTTGACGAGCTATAGGCTACAGCTAAAAAAAAAAAGTATAAATTGCAGTTTTATCATTTTCTGTAGCATAAATTGTAACTTTAGCAAGTAGAAAAAAAAATGGAATCTTACAATATGTCTTAGGACTAGCTTCTCAACTTCTCAATACGTTTTCAATATACTAACTTCCAGCTACTCGAGTCTAGGATTCCCCTTTGAAGAAATAGCAGAGCCTCCCTTCCCCCATTTTCAGCTATGAATATCTACTATAGAATAAAGAGTCATTGTTATGTTCAAACAAAATACATGATCCACTGGAGAAAATCCTGCAAGTTTGGCTTCAGAACGTAAAGCTAGAAAAAAAAACGTTGGGAACCCAACAAAACATTTTTGTAACATTTCTCAACAGGAAAAATAGGATTTCAACAATCGAAAATAATTAAAATTTCAACAAATTGGAAGTTACATATCTCCCTGGAATTTCTTTCTTGATGTTAAACTTCGAATTTGTTGCGGAACAAACATGTTGAATTTCAACTTCCTTATTGAATGTTCAACTTGTTGAAGATTAAATAAGAAGAATTTCCTCTACTGCTAGCTAAATTCGATCTTTAGGACAAATAAAAAAGTTGTATTTCTACAAGCTTGTTGAATTTTCAATTTGTTGAATTTCTTAATCCTACTATTAAATCATACATCTTATTCCTTGGTTTCCTCACCAGCTCTTTCGGTATTCTGAAGCCCACTTCTAAATCTTTAGTCGTCCTCATTTGATTTTAGTCACTAACTATGTTGAATTTTCTAAGGCTATGTTAAATTTTCAGCTCTTTTCATTTGGTTTACTTCACTAGCGTGGTTCACTTTCAGAAGCCTAGAGGAGAATTTCTGGTTCTTGTGATTTTGTTTCTCTTACTAATTTGAAGAATCAATAAATACCAGATAAATAATAATATATTTTCAGAAGAACTTATATTGAAGGAAAAATTCAAATAGGGTAATAAATTGTTATTGCAAATAATTTCGTTGATTGTTTTTACCATTTGACAAAGTATCCATATATCCATTTGACAAAGTATAATATTTACCACATCAAATTGCTATCAATTAGTAGGCTAAATGAAACTAAAAAAGGACAGAATTTTAAAGGAAAAGACAGATTAAACATAAAGACAACAGGTACTAATCAAGGTTCTAATATAAACACTCAAACCCTTAGTGGTGTTGCCCTCTCTCTCTCAAAACCCTTAAGCGACTGAAGCTTGAACCGCCTTTTATTGAAACGTTTTGCATCCTAAACAGTATGGTTCTTACTTGCCATAATGTAAACAATGGAAAAACTAATCAAAATAGAAAGATAGTTTAACATATTACCTAATATTAATTCCTTGAAATCTCGCCAATTTTGATTGCTTAATGTCATTAATTAAAAAAAAGAACTTCCGAAAAAGAAGTTTTTTCAAAGAAAAGTAAAACGTCAAGTTAAACTTAAGGCAAACAGGAATAAATTCCAATAACAGATCAAACTCAAAACGACCAAAAATTATTATCATAGGCGGCGCAACATCGCTGCCTAAGTAAAGAGCGATGTGGACACAATGGTTGTTTTCTTCTAAACCGGAGCCCTTCGTATAGAACGAGTTGTCGTAGGACATAGTAAAAAAAAAATGATTTCCAACAAAATGTATTGCTGGACATTAAACAAGTAAAAAAATCCTATTTTTCTGTTGAAATTATGACTTACTATTTGAATTCCAACAAATTATTTAAATTACTAAGATTTATGTACTTTTCAAAACAAAATTTTAATTTTCAACATAAATAGCCTATGTTAATCAACATGGTTTGGACTTCAACAGTAGATTGAAATTTCTTGAATAGCATATCAAATATGATTTTGGGACCATTGAAAGTAATATGGTCCGTAAACAATCAGTTCAAATATTGAAATTATAACAAAAAGGCGGATGCTAAATGTCTTTTTGAGTTTAAAAAGATAATATAAAATAAGAAAATATAGTTTTACTTCGAAATGAGTTGAATTCACTTGTCTACAAAATGAACACACAGAAATTTATGTACAAAAACTATCGGTTAACTTTTACAGGCGCTTTTTTATAGTACATTTTTTGTGAGTTTCTGTAGGTAGAAAATTTTTTAACACGCTGCCCTAATCTTAACAGCTTTAATTCTTAAAATTTATTGCCTTATTAATTCAAGTTTTTCTAATTAACAGCAAAAATCCTTCGGTGAGAACAACTCTTGTTTTTGCGATTAACGTCATTTTGTAGTGAGACCCAAAAAGTGTTTAAAAACAGATTCTTCTCTGGATTTGGCATGAATTTGCTGCTAACGCTGGATAAGCAAGTAAGCAAATATATCAGAGGAAAGAAGACACCCGTAAGGGTATTCAAGTCCTTTACGTGCATGTAAAGGAACCAAGAGCTTCCCAAAAAAAGGGGAATTTTCCAAAATGGCAAGCTATACATAGGCTAATATTAGGGGCTTTGAGTTCAATTACGTTTTATTGAAGAAATTATCGAATTACAACATTAAGTTATTTCTCTAAAGTAGCTGCATACGTGTATATGTTATTGCAAGATTATTTAATTAACCCTTAGCCAACCAAACTGATTCTAAATTTCATTCCCTGACATTAACCTCCATTTTTCCTTATTTTTCAGTTGATTGATATGGCTTCGGTGCAACGGTCATACAGGAATGATCCTGACACTTTCTGCAACATCTGCGGAGATTACACGCTGTCAGTGAACAGGAAGAAAATCACAGGATTTGTAAAGCGCGCCTACGAGGCTTAATCTGATGTTAAGTTGGGTGACTAAGTTAAGTCCCGAGCACCACACACGGTGTTCAAGATGTGCGTAGAATACCTCCGGCGGTCGAAGAAGGGCGCAAAAACGTCACTGAACTTTGGGATTCCGATAGTTTGGAGGGAACCATCAGACCATGCATCAGATCATTGCTTCTATGCCATCAATACTACTCGCAACAACCGGAAGAATCGGCACAGCCTCCAGTACCCTGATCTTACATTTGCCAGCCATGCAATTACTTACTACGAAGAAATTCCTGTACCAGCGTTCACAGAGCTTCTCGACTGTGGCGACGTGGCCACCAGTGCAGACGAGGGAGGATATACAGAAGAGGAGTATAAAGAAAAAGATGGTCTTCAGCTCTTTTCACAATGTGAGCTTAATGATCTGGTTCGGGATCACAGCTTGTCGAAGACTTCCTCCGAGCTGGTGGCTTCGAGACTCAAAGAGAAAATATACATGGTGAGGACACTCGCATCACTTTCTTTCGTAGAAGGCATGACGACTGCAAGGGATGCTTCTGACAGGAGGAAGACCTAGAGTACTACCGAGATGCCACCGGTCTTCTTGGTAAACTCGGCGCTGCTCAATACGATACGAGAGATTGGCGACTCTTCATTGACAGCAACAAGCGCTCTTTGAAGTGTGTGCTCCTCCACAACAAAAACCAGTTCGCCACAATCCCTCTTGCGGTTTGACCTCCAGTCCACCTCCACAACTCTCAAAGAGGAATATGAAGCAGTGAAGTACGTGTTCGACAAAATCAAATATGAACAGCACCAATGGATCATCTGTGTCGACTTCAAGATGGTAAACTTTCTGCTTTGTCAGCAGTCCTGGTTTTCGAAGAACCCATTTTATATGTATGTGGGAAAGTCGAGCCAGAGGCCAGCACTACGTAAAGAAAGAATACAGCCGTGAGAGCAGTCAGTACCTAGGGCGAAAACATCACAAAAGAACCTCTTGCTGACCGAGAGAAGATATTGGTCCCACCGCTACACATGAAGATTGGATTAATGAAACAGTTTACGCACGCTCTGGACAAGGATGGGACGGGCTTCAACTACCTTTGCCGAGCCTTTCCCTGACTGACCACTGAGAAGCTGAAGGCCGGCACTTTCGATGGCCCATAGATACGGCACGTCAAAAAGGACACAGAATTCCAAAACTCCATGAACAAGCTAGAGTGCAACAGATAGAAATCGTTTGTGCAGGTGGTGAACAACTTCCTTGGGAGCACGAGGGCAGCAAACCACGCGATGCTCGTCAGCAGCATGATAGAAGGCTTCCAAAAACTTGTATGTTTTATGAGTATAATGATGCACTTCCTGTTCTCACAAATAGAGAAAACCGTGGGACGATGAGCGACGATTCGGGAGAAAGGTTCCATCAGGACATGCACCAGATAGAAGAGAGGTACTAGGGAGGGTGGGACGCAGTCATTGCGGCGGACTACTACTGGTCGCTGAAGAGAGACAACCCAACAGCCACTTACACACGGGAATCGAAGAAACGAGGATTTATGCCGTGAACTCTAACATTTTGCGTCACGTAACGCTCATTCTTTTACAAATACTATGAATTATGCTCAGCAAATTTGATGGAGTAAATAGCTGAATTTGGATACTTTGGCTGTTATCTCTTGAGGAAAACGGAAAAAAATCGTCAGGGGTTTCTCAGCTGACGATCCGCAGAAATTTGTTGTTTTTTATTTTATCGTGTCCTCAAGGTGAACTTTAGCGGGCTGAGGGTGTAGAAGGTAGGTTTTGAATTGCTTATGGTCAAAAATTAGAACTTTTTTTTTTCTTTCAACCAGTCAGCTAAAACCCTTTCATGGGTTTTGGAGAAAATGGAGGTAGATGTAATGGGTCGGACTCAGTCAAATGTTGGTTTTTACCTTTCTTTGGATTTGAATAATAAAACCTAATTGTTTTTCAACAATTTGGGGACTTACTAGCAGAGGCAATTTCACTAGAAATTAAAGGCAAAAGCTTAGATAGATTATCGGCAAAGGCTTTAATTAGTTCAGTCGGAATGTCTAGTTGAAAAGTACTGCACATATTTTTGTTCCACGTTTTTGTTTCTATATCTATAGGTGAAATCAATGAGGAAGTTGATTAAATACTTAACAGTATCTAGAGAGAGGGAAGGGAGGTGCCGTAATATGAGGGGATAAAACGTTCAGATTAATTGCAGTATTTAAGGGTTCTTCTTGGAAACGCAAATCAATACTGTTTTGGGTTTCGATAGGCATTTTTATTTAATAGTAATAATTATATTATATTTAATATGTAGACTGACATACAAATCCCTGGCTTTATATTTGTAATATGAAGAAGCAGATTTACGTATTTATTTTTTACAATAGTGTGTAGCGAGTGCATAGACTTTTGTGGTTTTTTTCTTCATTTTTTTACACTTTTCAATGCTTTTACTTCTTTTTCGTTTACCTTGCGTCCATGTGATACAGATCATAGGCTTTACACGGAAGAGTAATATGCACGATATTGTGATATTTTGTTTTTAGTAAATATTGTATAGATAAGATATTTATTTCAAAAATCCCTATCACGGGCCCAGAACCGCTGAATTCCAATTTCCAGGTAAAAACAAAAAAAAAAACGGGAAAAACTACAGTTTTTTAACAAGGATGCAAAATCAGATTGACAAAATGAATGAATCATTCACTAATCATTATTTAAAACGTCATATTATCAAATTAGTAAAAAAAAAATATATATATATATAAATGGGTCATAAGTCATAATATGTTAAAAGAACCAAAAATAAGTAAAACTCAGTAAAATATATATGCAAAAAAAAATAAAAGAGACATTAAAAATATGAAAAGGGACAAAACGAGCGAGCATATACAAAACAGGGGCAACGCCTGTACTAGTAATAAAATGAGAGAAACTAATGGGATGTTTTGTTAATTTTTTCTACAATGTAGAGGACAAAAGTTTTTTTCATATTTGGACGTACAGCAACAAACGGGGGCCAAAAGTATGAACAGGCCGAGAAACAGTCCGAGGCGGGTGGAATCTGGGTAAGGAGTGTTTTTTGAAGAAAAAATTTTCTGTGCAAGGGCGTGTCATTGCATTTTTCTTTTTTTGTAACAGAGGCACAACATAGCCTTTATTAGAAGAAGAGAGTATGGAACTTTACCTTCATTAAAAAAATTTCGCAAGGCCTTTTTTTGGATAAATTCCATTTTCTGTGTCTCTTCCCAGGAGATGCCCGGGCGCAAAAAGGAAGCATAAATCCTTAAAGAATAAAAAGGGGAGGGGGGCTGAATTTATTTGGGAGCTTAGGGAGGGAGATAGAGCATTAGCTTTATGCATGATATTTTTTAATGGATTAAATTATAGAGAATTAAAACACCAAATCAGAAGGAATTGTGACAACAAATAATTTAAGGGAGGACACAAAAAAGGAGTAAGAAAATGGGGCGGGTATTTAAGGATATAAATTGGTATTATCACGGATTTACAAGGGTTTACTCTCATGACCAAGTCCAAGGAATCTTGCGGAATGTTATTAGGATGCTCATAGGGTTACTCATTAAGTTTTTATAACAGGTTTCAAGGACTGTTGGGTTACAGACAAATTTCCATTTGTCAGAGAATTCCTTAGCCAGGATGTTAGTCATAAAAGAGAAAAGGAGGGAGCCTAGGAGAGCACCTTGGGATACTCCGTTTTGGACAGGCAGAGGACTGGAACTAACTAATTCGATCTATCTGATAATAAAGAGGCAAGCAATTTAACGAGTAAAGACTTAGTATGGAATTCGGTGACCAGTTTTTCAATTAATAAATTATGCTAACAAGATGAAATGCTTTTTGGAGGTTGATGAAAATTAAATTTAAAGAAGTATTAGGAAATTTCAAGAACTGTCAAATGGTGCTGACAAAATGAACAAGTTGAAGTGGATATGAGGCTCCGGAATTGCCTCATGTCGCGAAAATGTTGGATTTGTTCCTTTCGCCAATCTGCAAGCAATCCTTCACAGAGAATATAGGAGTTTATAGAATATAGGAGAGTATAGGAGTTCGAGAATATAGGAGTGAAACTTAGAGGGCAAAAACCTTCAAAAATCATGTTTTCCATCTTTTTTGTTCAATAGTACAGTCAAAATACGGTTAGATTTTGGACAAATTGAAGCAAATGATTTTTGTACGATCCGATAGAGAAAAGTGAGCTCATTAATATATTAAAAATTGGCATTACATTCCCGATACGAAATGGGTCAAATAGCTGTCTTCGATGTGGTTAATGAGGTCGTAAAAATGAAAATGAAGGTAAAAAGGGTCCATCACCTGAATTACGTGGATATTTTTTCAAATCCTTTCTTAAATTTTGAATAGAGGGGTAAACTCCGAAAATCAACGAAATATCCAATTTTAGGGAATAGAGTCCTTTGAAGGGTTTTCTTGACCGTAGATAACGAAAAGGAAAAGGAAAATACTTGTCACCTGCATAACAACCGTAATTGCAATATTACAGAACGTAAATTACATGCTTCTCGGGTACCTTTTGCTGAAACTTTTTTAAGATTGAATAGACGCAACTAAGGGGTACAAAACATCATTTAAATTTCCTGCTCAAGAGAAGATAAGTTCAAGGCTTCAAGAAATATAAAGTATGACTCATTTAATAATGTAGCAAAATCGGTTAATATAAACATTAAGGAATGAAATAGATGAGTTTGGATTCACTTTATCAAACATAAAAAGAGAAAACCTTCAAAAATCATTGTCACTATAGGCAGATTCATGGTCTTCAGCTTTCACTGCATTCTAGCAGGAGATCCCTGTGCATGATCTAAAACCTATAGAGCAATCCAGACCTGGCTTCTTGTATGAGCATCTTTCCGAGGCACACCTATTTGGCTTACAGGAGCACTTCACCACTTGTCATCGTAAGCACCAAGACTATTTATTTGCACCTGACTCCCCACTGAAGAGGATCGAGTCTCCTATTTCCGCTCTAATTTTAGATCTGATGATAGATGCGCAGCCAGTGAAACTTTGCAGATTCATGTGTGGGTGGCAAGTTCTTCGGAGCGCCTCTTTTTCCTTAAGTATATTTTTAGCCTTTCCTTTTCCAACACCAAGCGCATGGGAAGTGGTATTACAGTCATGTAGCGTATGGCAGAAAAGTATGGAATTGTAGAGTCCTATTCCCAAGCTAGTTTTCATTATTTGTATATCCAACATAACACTTATGCCGTCTAGTTTCGCTTCTGGAGAATAATATATGGCACGAAAAAGTAAAAGAACGAGTAAGTCAGCATAATTACCAGTTAGCACAGTAGAAAGAATACTTCTCAACAGCAGTTTTTACGATCTTCATATCTACGGCACATTCTGCGTGAATAACTTCGATCCCCCTTTCATACAAGCTTTCACTGAGCATGCGGACGAACCTGGCCTTATTTTTTTGTTTCGTCCTTGGGCATTTGAAGACATATATCTGTAGGAAACAGCATCTCACTTCCGTTAAATTTCAATCGTCTGCTTTGTGTCTGTTTTTTTTTGTTCCAGTTCCTCCATCATATCCGTCAAAAACCATCTTAGACTATGGATACCATATTTAGATAAACGCCAAGTACTGGTCAAATATTATGGAAAATCTGCTTCTAATCTTCCACTAAAGTTTATGAAGAAGAAGTTCGCTACCCAGAACATGAAGGTGGAGTCCTACTGGTTCTTTTCTGTTTGAGCGTAGGTTGTCTACGTCTTTGCGCGCTTCAAATAAAGCTTTCGCAAGATCGAGCTTGTTTCGCCCAATCATGAGGCCATCGTCGTCAGAGTGACGAAGGAACAGTAAATAATTCGTGTTTGAAGATCAAGCCTGTTTGGACTCCTCATGAGCCCTTCAGTGTCAAAGAGTGACTAGGGAACAGCACACAATTTTTGCTGGAAGCAGTCTCTTTCTGGTATGATTGAATATTTTGCAACAATCAAGAAGCTCTAGAAGATCAGTCTAGGATCTATGTGTTTGACGTCCGGTGAGCCCGCATTCTTGGCTGGCATGAGGGTTATTTATGAATTCTTTCTGAAAACAAAACCCTTTACCGACTTCTTGACCATGCCATCAAGAATCGCTGTTCCCACTTTTAGAGCTTCTTCCGTGTTTGATTCTAAGGGAGCCATTATTCCATTCACTATATTTTTCAGGTCTTCAAAATCTTCGAATAAATTTGACTTTTCAAAAATTTCCAGGACAATCAATATGTCTTCATGGTCCCTTTTTTGTCTCTAGAGCCCCTTCTCCTTGTGTTATTTGCTAGTCCAGTATTTCTTTCCTGTAAGTTCCTGCATGACATAGTTTACTTCAATGCAAACAGGACACGACATAACCGAAAGATTGTGCAGAAATTCTGTTATTCTGTCTCCACCAGTAAGGCCTCCAGATGTTTTAAGACTCATTATAAATTCCCGTTCTATACCAGGTCAATTGACAACAAAACCCACTGCCTTTTTGAGCACTTTATTGTACCAAGGCTATCATCACAAAAAGATCTGCAACTTTCCGGGTGACAAACGAATAGCTTGTCTATTTCTGAAGGTAGATTCTCGTAGCATTTAAATACTGGTTATGACCTGCTGTTTCGAGATAGGGAAGCATGCTTTTCACTGACATTGGCTGGTGTAATGTCGAAGGTTAAGGATTCATAACTGAGTTCAATAAATACTGATAGAACATCAAGCCGGAAACATAAGTCAAATTTCCTCGAAAGTATTTTGATGTTCCTTTCCGTTTTTTTTTTACGACGCCGATAGCTCCATTCCATTCCTCCGTAAGGCCTCCGGATGTCTTAAGACTCGTCATAACCTCCTGTTCTATAGCCAGACCATCTGACAACCAAGCCCATTGCCTTTCTGAGCGTTTTATCGTATGAGGGCCATCGACGCAAAAAGATCTTTAAATTTCCAGGTAATAAACAAATAGTTTGTCCATTTCTTGAGGGTAAGTTATCGCAGTCTTTGCGTACTGGTTATAGCCTGCTGCTGCAAAATAGGAAGGAATACTTTTGGCAACGTCCAGAAGTGTTTTCCCACGGACCGAGTCTATCTGCCCTTAGGAATCGCTGAACTATGGCAACCATATCGAGTTACTGCGTTCAAAACTTGACTGTTCTGTTTCAACTGACTGAAAGTTCTTCCTTCTTCATGTCAAACGCAGCTTCAGGATCTCTTAGTACTTGGTATTAAAGACATCTTGTAAGCCTAACCTGCCGTCAATGAGTCCTTCATACAAATCTTGCAATGGACCTATAGTTATAAACTCCAAAGCCTTTAATAGGCAGTCTTGGAGTACCCAAGCAATAATCATATTTCCTCGCAAAGCGCGAGTTACTGCATTCCCCGTCAATATATGAAGTACAATTTGTTCAGCAGCGAAAGCTCATAAGAAGATGGAATCCTCCTAGTTTCAAGGTAATCTTTTTCAGTATGCATTCAGGTTTTTCACTATGCTTTCAGGTTTTTCACTTTCTATTATTTTAATAGAATTCCACCATAGAGGCTGGTCAAACGTTACAACAGGCATGAATCCATACTTCTGCCCTTGTTTGGCTACAAACATATTCAGACTACAAGCAGGGCTCACTATTCGAAGGATGGTCGATCATGGGCAAACAAGATACCTGATTTTTCTGATGGTCCTCGAAATATTGCTTGTATGAACTTATTCCAAGCAGGCGGTTGAGGGTTTAAGTACCAAGAAGCGATCGACAACAAATTAAGCTCACGATAAGGAGTGAAATTTGAGATTCAATGGAGATTTTCGTGTTGTATCGTTAAAAGAATTGAATCTTTTCCTTTGTGATTCAATATTGAGATCTGCAGAGCATCGGTTAATACCGATTGCAGGTATTGCAGAGTTGCTGCTATTTTTAGCCTCGGGAAACTCCAATTTTCTTTAGGCTAGAGTTATTGCTGCAATGATAGCTAAACCATGGAAAATACCCTTACCATCTTAAGCGCAAATATCATGATCCACATAGTCAGCCACGCCACATGCTTATGGCTGACATGTGTCTACTGAACTGGGTTTCAGCTTGTTGATGGCATGCTGCACATTTTTAAGCTTCTGTACCTAAGCGTATGAGGAACACTTTTATATTCAGGTTGTGAAAAACAAAACACGATTGTGATCAGAATGTGGTCTAGCTGCACAGCAAGGCCGAGTTGTGAAGATAAAATTAGAGATCGGGGACTTGATGCTTGGACAACAGCACATCCGATCGATAAAACACCATTGAAATGTTATTTCTAGCAAAAATCATCTGCAGAAAAATTACTAAGCTTTTTAGGCTTTAAAACAATTCTGGTATATAATTGTGTAGCTCTTTTTACAGAATATGTCTTCGAGGATCGTGTAGGTCTCTTTGTGTGAGGGGAGTTTCTTGATGTCACACTTAGTTATTTCAGAAGCTGAAAGAATTATTCGAAGTTTTTCTTCTTCGTTGATTCCCTTCCTCTCAGTGTCAAAGTACTCATGGAGCATGCAAAAAGTCATCTTACTAGAAGTAACTAAGTCGGATTTTCCGTCAACATTGCCAAGAACAAGCTCAGTGTTCTTGCAGCTCTTTTTTCATATACCTTGTGAGCTCAACAATCTCGGGCAAACAATCTGATAGCTAGTTACTCTTCGTTATTTTCCAGAAAGTATTCTACTATCTTTAAAATGTCACATGCTTTCCTGCATCACCGAGTCTTCCAGGTTTCAACTTTTTATTAACAATGACGTCACTGGTAAACTTCGAGAGTACGTTACGATAAATTCGAAAAGTGGCTGAGCACGACAAGTGATATACAGCGTTAGGGTCGCGGAAGTTTGCCACTGTACTTATGCACAAATGGACGGTATTTCCATACTCATCATTTCTTTCTTTACAGACGAAAAGTAGTGCATCACACATTTCTTTTGTTCTGACCTGACACCAAAAATATCCTTTCTTATGCTTTGTCTTAAGTGCAAGTGTTGTATCGCAAAATAAACAGCAGCTTTTGAGATCGAACTCCGTCGAATGGAATTTCAGAAATCTCAGCGATCTTCTCTAGTTCTGACCGTCTTTTCTGCTTCTGTAATTTTTCTTTCCTTTCTTTCTTTTCCTTTTTCGTTATCTCAGACCAAAAGAGACTTAGAAAGGATACCTTACTTGTTAAAATAGGATATGTCGTTGTTTTTCGTGGATAGACCCTCCCAATTCAAACAAAAAGGAGGAATTTTCAAAGTTATCCCATTTTTACCTTCATTTTCTTTATCTACGACCCCAATAACCTCATAGAATGACATTTTTTTCTATATTTTATTGCACAGAGAACTTTTAGCTTTTTGACTCCTCCTCCGCACTTTAAGGGTAAATTTGACCCATTTCGCCTAAATGTAGCAATGCTGACTTTGGATATGCTAGCCCATTTTTTCTATCGAATGGTATAAAAATCATATCTGTTGCAATTTATTAAGGTCTACCCTTTTTTGTTGCATCTTTGTCATAGGCAGCGCAATCGCGGTGCCTAAGTAAAGAACGATGTTGGTAAAATGTATTATTTTGTTGTTTTTTTTTCCTTACCAAGGCACTTCGTATCGAAGGAGTTGTCGTAAAAACTTCGAAAAGGGCTCATTCGATTAGAAATTGGAGTGGCTAGTGCCCTTTTTAATAGTCGAAAGTGATTGAAGGGCAACTAACCCCCCCGCGCCCATCATTCCCCCAAACACCTCCAATCAAAAGTTTGAGATAACCATTTTGTTCAGCGTAATTGATTTCCAGATAGAAAATATGATTTTGATGATTAAACTTCCCAACAGCCTACAGTGCAAGGGTTTTAATGTCTATCCTGGGGACATACAAGAACTGTATTGGCACAATGTATTATTTTTTTTTCCTTTACACCAGGGCACATTCTATCGAAGAAGATGTCGTAGAAATTTCGCATAAGGCTCATTCAATTGGAAATTGGAGTGGCTTGTGCCCTTATTAATAGTCGAAAATGATCGGAAGGCAACTACAAACGCCTTCCACGCCCACCATTTCCCGAAACACATCCAATTAAAATTTTGAGATAGCCATTTTGTTCAGCGTAGTTGATTTCGATAGAAATTATGTTTTTGAGGAAGACACTCCTCCAAAGCCCTCGGGGCAAGGGTTGTAAGTTATGCCCTGGGGGCATATAAGGTTTTTATAGAAGACGTTGTCGTAGAAACTTCAAAAAAGGCTCATTCGAATGGAAATTCAACGGGCTAGTGCTCTTTTTAATAGTCGAAAGTAATTGGAGGGCAATTAACCCCCCTCTCACGCCCACCTGTTCCTCAAACACATCCAATCAAAATTTTGAGATAGCCATTTTATTCAATGTAGTTTTAAGTTCTGGCAAATAGGTCTTGAGAATGACAGCCCCCCCCCCACAGCCCTCAGGGCGAGGGTTGTAAGTTATGCCCTGGGGCATATACGGTTTTCATAAAACGCGTTGTCGTAGACACTTCAAAAGGGGCTCATTTTATTGGATATTGAAATGGATAGTGCCCTTTGTAATAGTCGAAAGCGATTGGAAGGCACCTAACACCCCTTCTACGCCCACCATTTCCCCAAAAACATCCAATCAAAATTCTGAGATAGCCATTTTGTTCAACGCAGTCTAAAGTTCAGGAAATTATATCTTTCAGCAAGACAATCCCCCCCATGGTCTTCAAAGCAAGGGTTATAAATTATACCCTGGGGGCATATAAGGTTTTTATTGAAATCTTCGTTGTAGAAACTTGAAAAAGGGCTCATTCGATTGGAAATTGAAAGGGCTAGTGCCCTTTTTAATAGTCTTACGCCCACCTTTTCCCCAAACACATCCAATCCAAATTTTTAGATAGCCATTTTATTCAACGTAGTTGAAAGTTTTGGAAATTAGACTTTAAGGATGACAATCCCTCCCCTCACAGCCCTCAGGGCAAAGGTTATAAGTTATGCCCAGGGGGAAAATAAGGTTTTTTATTGAAAGCGTTGTCGCAGAAACTTCAAAAGAGATCATTCAATTGAAAATTGAAAGGGCTAGTGCCTTTTTTTAATAGTTGAAAGTGATTAGAGAGCAACTAACGCCCCTCTCACGCCCAACATTTTCCCAAACACATCCAATCAAAACTTTGAGATGTGCATTTTGTTCAACGTAGTTGGAAGTTCTGGAAATTAGGTCTTTTAGGATGATAACCCCCTCAGAGCCCTCAGTGAAAGGGTTGTAAGTTATGCCCTGAAAGCATATAAGGTTTATATAGAAAGTTGTTGTAGGAACTTCAAAAAGAGCTAATTTGATTGGAAATTAAAATTGCCCTTTTTAATAGTCGAAAGTGAGTGGCGAGTAATCAACCCCCCTCTCACGCCCACCACTTCCCCAAAAACATTCAATCAAAGTTTAGAGATAGCCATTTTGTTCAACGTAGTTGAAAGCTCTGGAAATTATGTATTTAAGGATGACAAACCCCCCAGGGCAAAGGTTGTAAGTTATGCCCTGGGGACATAAAAGTTTTTTATAGATAGAGTTGTCGTTAAACTTCAAAAGGTGATCTTTCACATGGATATTGAGAGGAATAGTGCCTGTTTTCATAGTCGAATGTGATTGGAGGGTAACTAACCCTCTTCTTAAGCCAACGATTTCCCTAAACACATCCAATCAAATTTTTTCAGATAGCCATATTGTTCAACGTAGTAGAAAGTTCTGGAAATTAGGTCTTTGAGAATGACAAGGTTGTAAGTTATGCCCTGGGGGCATATAAGGTTTTTATTGAAAATGTTTTAGTAGAAACTTCAAAAGGGCTCATTTGATTGGAAATTGAAAGGGCTAGTGCCATTTTAATAGTTGAAAGTGATTGGAGAGCGACTAACGCCCCTCTCACCGCCACCATTCCCCCAAACACATCCAATCAAAATTTTTACATAGCCATTTTGTTTAGCGTAGGTGAAAGCTCTGAAAATTAAGTCTTAGAGGATGACAACCACCCTAACAGCCCTTAGTGTAAGGGTGGGGGCATATGAGGTGTTTATAGAAAGCGTTGTCGTTTCAAAAAGGCCTCATTCGATTGGAAATCGAAAGGCCTAGTGCCCTTTTTAATAGTCCAAAGTGATTGGAAGACTTGACATTTTTATAGTAAATATAGATGTGGGTATAATGCATTATTTTTTTTTTGTTGTTGTTTAGACCAGGCCACTTCGTATCGAAGGAATTGTCGTGGTAACTTCGAAAAGGGCTCATTCAATTGAAAATAGAAAGGGCTGATGTCCTTTTTAATAGTCTAAAGTGATTGGAGGGCAACTAATCCCCCTCCCACGCTCACCCTTCTATTTGCCCATTATGTTTAAAAACTAAATGTTTCCTTGAGATTAAATCAAAATGCACTGTATTAATGCTAATTCCCAATAAGGCATCTCAGTAGTATCCCAAGAACGACTGAGGGTATTATGTTCAAACTTTCGAGACTACCTCTGCTCTTAAAATTCAACCAAATCAAAATAGCGTAAGTGTATCCAAGCTATCAAAGAAAGTACACAGGTTTTTTTTGTAAATGGTATCAAGTTTTCTATTTCAGGTCAACTAGAGGAGGTATGAAACTTAATTAAAGACAACTATTTGTGTCCAGATTTTTAAAAGAGTGTATATTGTTCAAAATTGCTGAAAATTTTTCCCCAGGATACAAATAGCAGGCCAAACTATAAACTCTTAAAAAAAAGACAAGATTTAAAGTATTATTTTTTTCCCTGAAAAGACTATGTCAATATAAAACGAACAGAAATTAATTAAAAAAAACTTTTTCCACAAAATAAGTTTCTCAAAGAAAAGTAAAGAAATGAAACCCAAAACGAACAGAAATTACAATAAATAACCGGGTCAAACTCAAAACAAGCATAAATTAACATAAGTTGGGCTCAAAACCCCTATGCCTTCCCAAGACCAGAACAAAATTTGCACTTTGCTGAAAAAAATACAAATGAATGTGCATTGTCAGTTTAATATAGATATACTGATATTTAGTAATCAAATTTTTATATTATTTGATTCATTAAATTTATAAAAGTAAAAACTTTTATATATTTTTTCAAACGCAATTTTATTCAAAACGACAGACGAGGCTTTGAAAAGAAACCACTGAAGGCACTAATAAGAGGAGAAGGGATATCCAGAGCGTGGACATTTGTTTTTTTTTAGTTTTCCAATTCTTCTTTCGATCTCCAAATGAAAAATAAAGAACAGGAAGATCATAAGTTGGTAATTGATAAGACAATACAGGAAGGCTTTAGATGATGGACGCAAGGAACCTGTTAAGGCTAATGGCGATAAGTTCAGGGTGTTCAAGTAGCTGGAAATTAAGCTAGTCAAGTCTCTTGTCACATAACCTTTTTATCCTTCAATAACGATTTTTCGGTTAATTTTTAAATAATTTTTCAATTTTATTTTTGTAGTAGCCTTATTTCGTAGGACCGAGCAGATTTGCGATTTTTTTTTTTTTTTTTGTTTTTTTTTAGTATTTTTCGTAGTTTATTAGCTTCATCCCTTTTACAATTTCTGGAAAGCCTAAGTTTACTTCAAATTCGTGTTTTTATGGGTTGACAGATGTTGGGCTTACCACTGGAGTACTTTTTTAATATTTTTCCTGGGAAAAAAATTTAATATTTATCATTCGTCTTTTTGAGGAAAGTAGTTTATTATCAAGAATTGGTAAATTGTCAATATTAGACCAGTTTTTGGTATTTAGACATATGCCCGAAATAAAAAAGGTCATAGTTGTGAAGAGGACAGAAAAAGTCATTCCACCCAATGGGAGCAAAGGTGAGGAGAACTGTAAAATTATTCATATTAGTTAGAATAACATGAAGAGAGGTATTTCCTAAAGTTGTTGGTATTTTACCTATTTTCTTACCCTTAAGAAAAGAAAAAAATTGAGTCCATCTTAGGATTATTGGTGTCACCAACAAAAAAAAGTCCAGCATTGGGATGCCGGTCAGCCGGAAAGAAGAAAATCAGCAACTGTCATGCCATTGCTGGATGAATTTACGTTTTTGATCAGCATTTCGGTTTGGCGAGTAATAGAAGAAAACTATTGCAATAGTATTAAAGGGACGGTGGAATACCTTCGGCTGATACTTAGCCAAAGAATTTAATCATGCTCAGATAAACTAGGGGCTGGGATTATTTTGGTGTAAAGGCTATTCTTAGTAAAAAATAAACAAGACATCGCCACCTTTTTTCCGAGTGAGTAGTCTGAAAGGATGGCACTTACTATACAGGGAATAATTTGACAAAATGAGGGACCTGGATCACGAGACTGTACTTCTGTGATAACATCTTTTCCAAAGTATCAGCTATAACATCTACTTGGTATAATTTTGATGGCACCCCAAGTTCAGTAAGCCAGTCGAAATCTAGACTTTCAGCAATAGTAATTAAAAGTTTAGGAAATTTAAGAGGACCTGAGAAATACGACCATTGAGTGCTTTTAGAATTTCTTAGGAAGAGTTTCAATTGTGGGTGTTGGGGGCCTTGAAAAGGCAGGATTAGGGGTTGAATTATCTAGTTTGTAGAGAGGTGGGGGAAGGGAAATGACAAAGAGCAATCAATAGGGCGATCTTGGTTTCTAATTAACAGTAAGGGAGAACAACTATTATTCATTGAAATAATGTGCACATGCAAGATCTCTCAAACTATAGCAGCATTGACAGGGTAACCATAAGGGATAAAATGCATGTTTTTTATTCACTGGGGTTGGATAAGAATTAATTGACTTGGATAGTGTTTTGGAATCTTACTAGTTTGAGGAGTCTCTGCCTTATAAACTAATCAAGTAATTAAAATTATTTAACTCCACCGCCGTTTCATCACTTAACTTCGTAGCCAGGTAGGATTTACTGATATACGAAATAGGCAACTGGTCCATGGCCGACTAGTATCCAGGGGCCCACTAAAGCTTACTTTGTAAGCTATATAGCCAGCATGTTAAACTTGCTACAGAGTCAACGCACTGAGCATATGGAGCCACACGCTACACTGTAAAAAAAAGAATTAGAGTTAACGCTGCATAAAGAATCATGCGCCTTCTATGTATTTTTCCTCTGACCATTTCACATGGAAGGAAATATCAAGGAAACTTGGATTGGGGCTCATTCAATTGGAAATTGAAAGTTCTAGTACCTTTATTGAGGTCTGAATGGGATTGGAGGGCAACCCCCTCCCCTGCTGTTCTTTATTTGAAACTTTCACAGATCATTGCTTTACCTTAACCTTAGGGGACAACAAATTTAGATTGAAGAGGACGGGTGTTTGGGGGATGAGGGATGGGTCGATAACCTAGCTGTTCCCTGATCGTTCGAAACTTGCAGCCAACAAGATCGTGGGTCAACAGAAACCCAATGCATAGAATAAGTTTGGGCTTCGGTTCTCCCCAAAAATGGCTGCGGAAAGGGTCAAGAGCATTTCCCCGTGATCAGATGAAGCTAATATCTTTAAGTCCTTCAGTCAAGAGGACCAAATTTCACAACAAAAAATATAAACAATATTGACTCTTATGAGAAAGGTCCCAAAAGGGTTAAAAAAAACTTTTCTTCAAACAGCTTAAAACTTACACTCTCCAGATTGCGGACATTTGCCATTTAAAAACGTCCAGAAACTTTTCGTTTGATTGGCTTGAAACTTATATCCCAGAATTCCTTGGATCTAGGAGACCCCACTTTACAAAAAAAAATTGAAAAAATATTGGTTCGCCAGAAAAATAGGGCCAAAAAACCGTCACCAAACTATTTTTTTTAGCATATGGAACCGTAAACGTAAATCCCTGATCAAAATCCATCTAACGTAAAAGAAAACTTTAAGGTTTCCAAAACAAGGCAACTACAAAAGGCAATACTACTCTTGATTTAATTTGCACCAATCTTTCGAAGTTTTACAATCCCGTCTCCACTCTACCCCCTCTAGGGGGTAGTTACCACTTCAGCCTTTTCATATCTCCACTGGCTAAAATTAAACAGTCGTTTTCTATAACTGAAACCACTTATAGACCTCTCACTGACTCAGGACTTTTCAATTTTGGCTCCTGGATTACTACTGAAAATTTCTTTGAAAAACAAGGAAGGGGGTATGGAAGTGGATATGAGGACGAGAGTATCCTTGGGATAGGTACTCGATTGGTAAGGACTTGATGGCTCGTGGGCTTTCTTGTGGTTGAGTGTTGGTCTAAAAAATATTAAGTAGAACTAGCAGAAATTAGGTCACCTCTTGGTAATCCAGTTTTGGGAACCTACTACAACACTTAATGGTCAGTTGTATATGAGGTTTTGCACAGCCAAAGCATCTTCCAATTGGAAATTGTTTATAGATATAAGCATGGGGGTATTTGCACAGATTATTTATACAACGGCTAAAAACATGAAACTTACAAATGTGTAGATATTTACAATTACTAGACAAACGTGTACTGTCTAAAAATCTATAGCACACATTAGGATCATTACGCTCAAGATCACAGAACTCATTTTTATGAATATATGATTGCATTGGGTGAGAATTTCCGCTTGTAAGTTCGACATCATTGTCAATTTTTAAAGATGTGTCATGACCACTGGATTTCAAGAATAAACTATCGTCAGTGAAAAAAAGGACAGTAGGATCAGTTTGCGTAGCCTTGCTAATCCCCTGAAATTCTGACGAGGGAAGTTCACTAGCACTAGCTTGATTACATATAGTGACGTTTTCAGGTTCAAAGGAATTTACAGTTTTTATACAACTTGAAGAATTTGGATAATGCATATTTGGATTAGAAGTATCAGCTGAAGGAGAAACACTGGCCGATGTAGGGGATTTTAACGCATGTATAGCATCAACAATTGCTAGCTGAAAATCGACTTTTAACATTTTGATTTCATTGTCCTTGAAAAGATCACTTTTCTGACGTACGTAAAGATCAGATAAACTATCATAAAGAAATTCAAGATTAGTAATCCGTTTCCTGAGATTTATGATATCCGCGTCTTTTTTTAGGCAATCTTCACAGGTATGGGGCTCGAAGACACTAGCCGTTTTTGCAATGCCTGCCGATTCACCTTTACTGGAACAATAGATTTGGAGGGTAATTTGGGATTAATGGGTTTTGGTTATTTTTCCAGAATCAAACGATCCATCAGGACTGATTTTGGATTACGGAAAAAGTATTGACGCACAAGTGACTCTTGAGTTAGGAAAGAAGAATCGTGTGAGAGAGTGAGTGATTGATTATGTCAATATACAATACGGCAAATTCAATATAACAACGGCAAACAAATTATAACTTTCATAAAGTCTATTAGGACTTTATTGACCTAGCTTAATCAACTGAATTAATCTCACGTAATTATAGAAAACAGTCTAGAAAATTATTGTTTATCATTTGTTTTATTACATTAAACCCTGTAAACTACCACGTCTATTTTAATTTAAGTGGTTTTTTTACTAAACAGTAATTTGAAAGAATATTCATTCAGCACTCAAGCAGTGAACCAGTGTTTTATCTCAAAACAAGACGTCTTGACAGGTCAAGATCTAATGGAAGACTGAATTTAATTTCTGTTTGTTTTAAGTTCCATTTATACTTAAATAGGAATTTTTTTTTCGTTTTAAGCTTGATTTTCATATTCAATCTAAGCATTACTCGCTTTAAGATCTATTTATTCATTTATATTATTATTTGTTGTATGTTTGGCAAGGGCCCCGTATTACTGATTATTATCCAGAGGGGCCCGCTTTCAAACAGCACAAAATCAGCATTCCTTGAAAGGAATCCACTGCAAGCGTACAAGCTCCGCACTGAATGAGTCTTTTTCGTAATCCAAAATCGTAATCAAGCAGTGTTTTATCTCAAAACAAGACGTCTTGACAGGTCAAGATCTAATGGAAGACTGAATTTAATTTCTGTTTGTTTTAAGTTTCATTTATAATTAAATAGGAATTTTTTTTTCGTTTTAAGCTTAATTTTCATGTTTAATCGAAACATTGCTCGCTTTAATATCTATTCATTCATCTATATTATTACTTGTTGTATATTTTTACTATGATTTTTTATTTAATTTGTGTTCGTGTTGGGTTTCATATATTCTTTAATAGTAATTTCTGGTCGTTTTGAGTTTGAATTTTAAAAGGTATTTGTATCTGCTGAACTTAAGTTTAAAATGACCTTTAGGCTTTTGTTGGAAAACGGTAAGATTAGATTGGCCTTGTATTAAAACTTGTTTTCTTTTTCCTTCTTTCCAGGCTGCAGGATCAGGAGTCTCAGTCTTAGATCATGATTACCTGTTGAGGTGGGACGGATACTGATGAATTTTGAATGAGATTTTGGCTGTTGTCTCTGTATTTAAACAAGTCTTTCCCATACTGGAATGCTGGTTGGCTTCAGATAAGGGCTCCCCGTTGATTGGTGACTCTTTGGAAAGCTGTGACCAGGGGGATCCCTTGGCTGGTAAGTTGAACGAGATGAGATCCAGTAGCTGCACCTTCGGCAGGTGGTGGTCTAGGGCACGTCTCCAGTTTTTTGATGTTATTGATTTATGCTGGTCATTTTTTGGATTTGGGGTAGGTTTGATATCTGCATGATAGTAATTGCAGCATCTCCTGTTGCATAAAGAAAGAAAATCTCCTGTTGCAAGCGCCTGCCACGAATTTTTTGCACTTTTCAGGACGGATCCCTGCGCAATTTCTCAGAGCAATGAGGCAGCCTCTACTTGGTAGGTGATCTTGGCAGATAGGCGGCTGTATTTCTTCATGACTTCAGTGAACATCAAAGAGAGTATAGTTATTGCAGTAGCCTCAAGGTAGGACAGTAATTTTGGTTTGAAACGACCGAAAGATAGTGGGTTGATTTTGGATTACGAAAAAGACTCATTCAGTGCGGAGTTTGTACGCTTGCAGTGGATTCCTTTCAAGGAATGCTGATTTTGTGCTGTTTGAAAGCGGGCCCCTCTGGATAATAATCAGTAATACGGGGCCCTTGCCAGTAAGTCTTCGTTTCATGGAATTTTGATTTAAATTAATAAGCAATCGCGGGAGATTATTGATTAGGGTTAAGATGTCTCTCACGTTGGCGCATTTCGACCAAAAGCACAGAGAACTCATGGATAAAATTCTCAGCCTTGAGAATGGAATTTCTGCTCTACGTAAGAAAAACTCGGATCTAAAGCAAGAGAATTCTGTACTTAAATCAGAAGTGATTAACTTGAAAAAGTCGTGTCTTCAAGCGGAATTGGTTTCAAAGAGGCAGAACATTATTTTACACGGTATACCGATTGTTCAAGGTGTAGATCCTGAGACTGCTGCTCGTAAACTGTTCACTGAGATTGGAGTAGCAAATGCAGTTCGTTACAGATTGTTAAGTGCTATCAATTCAATGCAAATAAGCAATCGGGTGTTAACACTAGAGCAACCAAACCTGCGAGTAAACTGGGGTCAATTTTCGTGTCATTAGCGAACTTGTTGGATAAAGATGAGATTATGAAAAACTGTGGAAAACTGAAAAGTTCTGGAAAGAGTGTTAGTTCTGACCTTCCGCGAGATTTGGCACGACGCCGAAAAGAGCTCCTTGCCTACGGTTATAGTCTTCGCTCCTCGTCTGACCATTCAGTGAAGGTTGCTGAAACGCGAATAATGGTGAAAGGCATTAATGTGTGGCTTGAAGTGAAAAAGACGCCCAAATCTAAAAAATGGTCCACTCTTGACGATTCGTGCTATGATCCCTTTAGTTTGTCGGCTTCTATCTCTAGTGCTTTACCTCCGTCTGTGGTGCCATTTGATGATGATGAAGAATAATAATTTTTGTTTTTTCTTTTCATCTTGATTTTGTCTTGTGATCGATTTTTTTTTTATTCTCCCGTAATTGTTCTTCTGTCATCATGTTTCCTCTTTTTTTCGTCATTTTTGTTTTTCTTGTTTTTTTTTTGTTTTTTTTTCTTGAGTTTCATTATTTTTGGCCTTTGTTTATTTTTCAGTTTTCGCAATCTAAAAAGTTGAGTTCGTTCAGTTTGCCAAGCTACTGTCCACTTATCATTGTTTCGCCGATTCCGGGCTGGGGGAGTTGTGGCACAGGTTTGATTAACCATCTCTGTAAGTATTATGAATTTTTCTAACTCAGGCTCCGGGGACAGGTTTGCCAAAGCTTTTAGGGGCAAAAGTGTCTATATCAGTCAAAAAAGGACACTTTAGTGTCCCTCTAGAAATTTAGCCAATATACAGGGTTGCCACTATGAACTTTCAAACCTGTGAAAAAAATGCCAAAAAAAGTGAGGAGTTTGTCCTTCTTTGTTCTGCTACCTAGCGGTCTGTTACTTTCATGAGCTATGCAGGTATTTCCAGTTTTTACATTAACACTACGAATAAATTAAGTCTAGTGTTAGTTCAATTTAAAGAGATGGCAGAAAAAAATCGTCATGAGAATGTCAACAGAGCGAAATTTTATATCGATTATCGATACCGCTACCTATCTTAGTCGAAAAGTAAAGAACCAATCATAGAGATTCATTTTCACTTCGGCATTTGCATTAGTTATACAAAAAAAAATGCAAATCATTGATATTTGGTAGCTATTAAGGATCTTTCGTTGCGACGAGGTCCGAACGGCTGCAGCAACAAAATGTCTATTTTGACCTGCATGTTTTTAAAGTTAAAGAAAAGACGTCAATCTCCTTAACCACTCAGTCAACTGGTTGGTCAAGTGATTGAAATCGTTTAACGATACTTCTGTCTTGCCGTTTTTTGAACGTTTAGAAGTAGCACTGAGCAAAAATGACATTTTCGAGAACTAAAAAAGTGAGAAGACAAGGCCGATTGAAATAAATTCGCTGAAATTATACTCGATAGAAACGGGCAACCAGCGTTCGACAAGAAAATCACAGCTGCAAGTATAGAATATAAAACAGAAACATTCGCTAGCGGCTATAAATAAAATTGAGCCGCAACACAGCTTTTATGCGAAACTCCTTTCTTTCTATGGCAGCAGTCTAATAATAGCCATCTGCACGCGGCTAAACGCCACAGGGTTTTACGCGGAATGTGTCAGCAGGGAATGGCCGTTCACTTCTTCTGTCCAGTCTTTTCAGTGGTATTAGTAACTCTACTACAAGCAGTAGGTATGTTCTTGGAGTTGGCCGACTTGATGGCAAACTTCAAATATATGACAAAAGAAAAAGATGAGTTTAGTATTTTTAGAACACCACATTGGTTATTACTTAAGGTCCTATTCCTATTCGGTTGATAAATGGTGTACACGCAGGGCGCAAAAACATCCAAGTAAAATCCCCAAGCTGTTACCAAAGCTTCAAAGTAAAGTAACAATTAAAAGTAGTCGTATTTATAAAAAAAAAGAAGAAAATAAAGACATTTGGTTTTGATTTGGAGAAATGTCCAAAAAGTGTCCCTTATTTCGAAAAGCTGCCTTTTTTGACCCAATAGTGTCCTAGTGTCCCTAGAGTGAGAAAGTATCCAAAAGCCACTAAAAGTGTCCATTTGGCATCCCGGTCCGGGGATGTCTGCTCCCTTGATAGGCGTTTACTTCAATTGCAAAGTAACCCAATTGATGTTTTGAGTATTGTTAATAATTCTGTAGGTCAAGATAAAAGAAATGCTGTAAATTTTTCGCCTTCTGTTAGTAGTAAGTATGTTTCTAAATTAAAGGAGGGCTTCAAATGAGATGATCATTTTTTGGTGCTTCATCTCACTCAGGGTTTATTTTCGTGAAATGATCAGTTGAGACAGATAGTTTCTGACAGGCAACTGGATATTATCGGATTATGTGAGACTTTCTTGGACTCACATAATGAAATGCTTCTAGATATACCTGGTTATAAAATGGAGTGACTAAATCGTCGAAGGTTAGCAAAAGGTGGTCTCGCATTGCATATATCTGATGATCCTCCCCATTCCGTTAGATCTGATTTATCAAGGAATGAAGAAGGCGTCTTTGAATTCTTGTTTATTGATATTAAATTACATGGCAGGGATCTGATCGTAGGTAATATTTATCGATCTCCGAGTGATTCCGTCCCTTCTTTTCTTCAGATCCTTGATGAACTTCTGGATTCAATACGGAGACGTCGATGCGAATTTATATTATTGGGAGACTTCAACCTGGACCTGAATGATATGGCGTCCTCTACGACGGTGGATTTTCTTTCAACAATGTTTGCTGCCGGAACTCTTCCAACAGCCTGCATCCCGACACGTCTAACTGAGACTACAGCATCTTTGATCGATAATATTTTCTCGTCTCTCAATTTGATTAAGAACTCAGTAGTCGTGAGTGACATTTCAGATCATTTTCCTGTGTTTTCTACTTTCGGTTTTGTAGAGATGATGAGTAGGAATACCCCAGCTTCTGGTTCGTCTTTTTTTAGGTTTGTTCCAAATGATCTGACCCTCCTCAGATCTCAGTTAGCTGATAACTCATGGAATATTATTGATGAGGAGATAGATTTTTGTTCATAGTTTGATTCTTTTTATGAGTTTGTGAAAGTGTCTATTATTGATGTATGTGCTGCGTCCACTTCTACTTCTAGGTCAAAAAGATCTATTCCTCTAAACCCATGGATGACCCCTGGCCTTCCTAGGAGCTGGAGAAGGAAAAATTACCTTTGGAAATCTTATAAGTCAGCAAAGCCATCTTCGAGTGCTGCACGTATTCAGCTATTCAAACTCTACAGGAATGCTTATAACTTTTTGTGCCGGAAGGCTAAATCCCTCTATTATTCAAATAAATTTTCGGAATATGGAAAGGATATTTGAAAAACCTGGTTGGTGATCAATTCTGTCCTTAAACGTTCTTCTCGTACTTTTTCTGTCCCTTCAAGTCTTTTGGTTGATGGTGTCGTTGTTGAGGGTGAGCTGTCTGTTCAAGAAGCATTTACTTCATACTTTACTAATATTGGGAAAACTACTGCTTCTTCAGTTAGTTCTTCGCCGTCACAACCCGATTATAAATCTTATCCTGGTCCACCGTGTCTCAAGTCAGTGGCGTTGGATCCTGTTTCTGAGGTTGAAATAGCAAGGATTGTTAATAGGTTGAAAGGTTCATCATCGTCTGGCCCTGATTGCATTTCTACGAAGGTAGTCAAGTTCATTCTTCCTTCGATTATTTCTCCTTTGACAAAGCTTGTGAATCTATCTTTTGAAAATGGGGTTTTCCCCAGTTCTCTCAAGCGAGCTAGAGTCATTGTTTTATATAAAGGTAGACCAAGGAATGATCCAGCTAAATATCGGCCTATATGCTGTCTGTTTTTAGCAAGATTTTTGAAAAGGCCATGCTTTCCCGTCTACTTACTTTTTTAGAGGCAAACCATTTCTTTCATGACTTTAAGTTTGGTTTCCGAGCGAAGCAGTCAACCGAGCATACATGAGCAACTCTATTAAACTTTCTGCAATTAACCCTTGACTCTGGTTTGATTCCTGCTGCTGTATTTCTTAACGTCCGTAAAGCTCTTAATTCTTTAACCCATGGGATTCTGCTTTTCAAGCTATCACATTATGGTGTAAGAGGCCATACTCATGCCTGGTTTGATTCTTACTTGTCAGGTAGAACTATTTCCGTAGATTCTCTTTTCCGTTCTTCGTCTGAAGTTGAGTTTGGTGTCCCTCAAGGTTCTGTTCTTGGGCCGCTTCTATTTTTTATTTATGTTAATGACCTTATAGTGGCGGTTACGAGACAGAAACCTACAGTCTGCTGTCAGCTATTTCATCCTGAATTTTTAATGGTCAACAGTCAAAATCGCCTTCACAGGATGAGGACACTCTCGTCGCATTCGCAGATGACAGTACCCTTGGTACTGCAGTAAGAAAGGAGCCTGAGATGCATCCCAAACTAGTGGACCTTTTTGATAGAGTTATACTTTGATTTGATACTAACTGCCGGGCCCTAAATGTTGCTAAGTCGAGTTCTCTGATTTTCTCACGTATTTCTCAGGTTTGCTCTCAGTTATCTGAAATCCATCTGTCTGGTGGTTCTCTTAGTAGACCTAAGGATTGGTCCGTCCGATTTCTAGGTATTCTTCCGGATGAAAATCTTTCTTTTAAGAATCATATTGGTCTAATTAAAATGAAGATTTCCAGGAGTCTTGGAATTTTGAGGAAGATTAAACATATCTTTCCTGGATCGATTCTAAGAATACTGTTTCATTGCTTAGTCCAGTCTTACGTCTCTTATTGCCCTACGATATGGATGTCAACTTTTTCTTCTCTTTTGAAACCACTGTCTAAGATATATGATAAAGCAAGGAGCCTTATACAGGAAACAAATTGTTCTGCACCTAAGCCATTACTTGATTTGCAGTCACATTACATTTTGTTGTGTGCGTCTTTTACTTTTCCTCAACTCCAAGGGGATGTTTCCGCGGCCCTAAGAGCTACTCCATCTTTCGTCACTGATCAGTCTACGTATCATCTTCGTAATAAAAACAACATAACCATTCCATTTACTCCATCAGTGAGGTCAGATTTTAATCCGCTGACCGCATGTCATATGGTATAGAATACCCTACCTGAATCAGCTCGAAAATGTCACTCGTTTGGTACCTTCAGAAGAACTGTAAAAGATATTTTAATGTCTAGATGAATTATGTTTAACATTTTTTAAAGTTGTTTATAGTACTATTATTATTATTATTATGTTAAGATCTTTTGGGTTTTTATTTTATGATGGGGTGGAAGTCTATGGGCCGAGTTGGATATTTTGTTATGTGTGGTGTTTACCATGTGTGCAGCATCTCGCCTGGCTTGGTTTCGGCGCATTTTGAATGGTGGGCGACAGTTTGTCATCAATATTAGTGATATTTAGGTATGTTTTTTTTTCTTTTTTTTCTCTGCTTTTCCGAGCCATGGAGCCCTGCGGGGGGAATATGTTGTAGCGTTTTTTTTTCCTTTCTTCTCTTTATTGTGTTTAATTATATGTGGAAGGTTTTTTTCCTTTTATTGTGTTCGTTTATTGTTTAATAAAATGAACTCTGAACTATTGTTGACATTACTCGAAGCACAAGGTATAGTAGGGGAATTTGTAATACCACTTCGAACGATCATTTCAAGTTGATTTTCGTTGGAGATAGATGAATTTTCTTCATCCGAAATAACTGGGGATTTTACAGCCTCGATTGTTTGAACCATTTCGGGTTGATTATCGATGGTATTTAACACGTCATTTTCAACCATCGACGCTTGGCCTTGAACCCATAGCCAATGAGGGTTATTAAGACTTATACTTTTTGTTGTGCCGACACAAGCAGGGTGCAACCAAGCATTGCACTTAGAACACTAGAAAGACCAAGTTCCATTTCTGTAGCATTCATTACAAGGATGGGACATTCTAGGCTAAGGAATAAAAACGAGACAGACCTTGAATTGGAAGCTATATCTTCAACTAAAACCTGGTCGCCTAAGCCAGGATTAGCAGTGGTACTTGCTAAAGAGTTCACAAGGCTGATCTTGCGTCTTAACTTAAAAATCACAAGCGTTATTTATCTCAAAACAAGACGTCTTGACAGGTCGAGATCTAATGGAAGACTGAATTTAATTTCTGTTTGTTTTAAGTTTCATTTATACTTCAATAGGAATTTTTTTTTCGTTTTAAGCTTGATTTTCATATTCAATCTAAGCATTACTCGCTTTAAGATCTATTTATTCATTTATATTATTACTTGTTGTATGTTTTTGCTATGATTGTTTATTTAATTTCTGTTCGTTTTGGGTTTCATTTATTCTTTAATAGTAATATCTGGTCGTTTTGAGTTTGAATTTTAAAAGTTATTTGTATCTGCTGAACTTAAGTTTAAAATGACCTTTAGGCTTTTGTTGGAAAACGGTAAGATTAGATTGGCCTTGTATTAAAACCTGTTTTCTTTTTCCTTCTTTCCAGGCTGCAGGATCAGGAGTCTCAGTCTTAGATCGTGAGTACCTGTTGAGGTGGGACGGATACTGATGAATTTTGAATGAGTTTTTGGCTGTTGTCTCTGTATTTAAACAAGTCTTTCCCATACTGGAATGCTGGTTGGCTTCAGATAAGGGCTCCCCGTTGATTGGTGACTCTTTGGAAAGCTGTGACCAGGGGGATCCCTTGGCTGGTAAGTTGAACGAGATGAGATCCAGTAGCTGCACCTTCGGCAGGTGGTGGTCTAGGGCACGTCTCCAGTTTTTTTATGTTATTGATTTATGCTGGTCATTTTTTGGATTTGGGGTAGGTTTGATATCTGCATGATAGTAATTGCAGCATCTCCTGTTGCATAAAGAAAGAAAATCTCCTGTTGCAAGCGCCTGCCACGAATTTTTTGCACTTTTCAGGACGGATCCCTGCGCAATTTCTCAGAGCAATGAGGCAGCCTCTACTTGTTAGGTGATCTTGGCAGATAGGAAGCTGTATTTCTTCATGACTGAGTCGGCATTTTGATCCCAATTTACAGTGACCTTTTTGAAATAAAAGCACATTTCTTTTGGAATTGGGGCATTTTATTTTGGGTCTTTCCTTAAGAGGGGTCAAAGTGGGAACTTTGGAACCACACGGGAATTATCTGTTTTGGCTTCTACTTCGCGCGACCCGGTCTGAGCTACTGATTGAACAATTCGCGAAACTTTTCTAGTAATTATATGTTCAAGCGATTCAGTCATTGTGCCCACACTCGAGGACGTGGGGGGTTTCGTGGCCTCTCCTAACTTGTAGCTAAGACTGCATTGTCGTGCATCGTTGTTCCTGTGTAGCATTTTGTGGTGTCCGTTATGATTGCTGATTTTTGCTCATTTATGATTTGATTCTGACCTTGAACTCTGTTTAAAAGAACATCGATCAGGTCTAAGGCTAGTGATTCTGTATTATCATCCCGTTTCACGGGTTTAGATGCTGCTGGAACCTGATCCTGTTTCTTGCAGAGTTTAAAGGGTGTCGTTTCTACTCCATTCCATGATAAGGAGTGGCTTCCTAGAATAGTGGAAGGCTCTAGTACTTTTTTCAGCCAAAAAGAATTTGTGGTCGTTTCGGCACTGACTGTTGAGATCTCGGAAAACCAGCTCGCGGGAATAGCAGGGAGAGTCGTATTAATTCTAGTGTTGATTGTCGAAGGACATCTGTAGGAGCTTATTGACAAGTCAAGTGCATCAATAATGCTGCTAGATGGCACTCCAACAAAAAAAAATTTTAAGCGGGTGCCACCTATGGAGTTGTCTTTCTCTGAATATGTGCCATTAGTTGGCAATGTTTTTTCGTCAGGATTAGGATCTGAGGTATATGTATAGTTTACCTTGGAAAGTCCAGCGGGTTTGATTTGCTTGCCTTTGTCCCTTGGGGTCAAGCTTTCGGGCTTGACACGGCACGGCTGAAAAAACCACTTCAGAGTCCTTTTTTATATCAGTCTGTCTGTTCTTTATTGTCATGTCACTACATTCTGCGTGAACGTATTTCTCACACTCGCAGCATTGCATACAGTTCGTGTTCACTTTTTAGTTGCACAAAGGGCAGAAGTTATAAGTCCCGGATGTTTTTACCACTCTCCTCACCATATTTCTATGTTCAGGCCAGATGGCCAACTAGATGTGTAAAAATTTTTAAAGGGGTGAATTGGCTGTGCGCTAACGACAATTTACGAATCCAAGTGAGGAGTCGAGAGGGGGTCTTTCCATGAGCCAATGTAAACCCTAAAAGGTGGAGAGGGGGTTAGAATCTTGGTCAGCAGGATAAAAAAAAACAAAAAAAACATCGGTAAAAATTCCAATTAAGAATTTAATCAGCAAGATAAAAACGTTGGGGGTAAAAAAAAATTCAAATTTTTTAATATGTACAATCCGGATCCTTAGTGGATATTCATATGTACAATTACGTTCGTTATATTACGTTTCCTCTCTAAGCTGTAGTACCTTTCACTTCTTAATGTAGCATACTGGTCGCTTCTTATCTCATGCTACTTGTTTCAGCAGACAAATAATGGTGAATAATTAAAAGGGAAGCGTCAGTTTCTGTTCACATATCCCCTGTAAATTAAAGGTGACAACTCCTGACAAGTACACTGGCTCTTGCGACAGGCAACTCCCCTCTTCTGTTTTTTTTTTATTTTTATTCACATTTATTTAACGGAAACTGCGGTCATACAATTAGTAGGCTACTCGTTATAAAATATAGTAGGCTATTATTGATTCAAAAATTCCAAACAAACAATGACTTAAACTGTTCGCCTATTAGGTTAAGGTCACTGAATTAATCACACAGAATCATCACAGGCTTAAGATAAATACTGGATATAAAAAAGTTTCATGGGATTTTGGTTGGAACCAGCTAATCAGGTAAGTCTGTTTATGTTATTAAGAATCAAAGCTCAGCTATCCAAAGTGTTTAAACTATTTGCCTGTTAGGTTAAGGTCTTAAAGGAAACTATTTGCCTATTAGGTCACTGAATTAATCACACAGTCATCACAGGCTTAAGATAAATACTGGTTATAACAAAAAGTCTCATGGGAATTTAGCTGGAATTAGCTATTCATTTAAGTCTGTTTATGTTATTAATAATCACTACTCAGCCACCCAAGGTATTTCCTCATCACTGTCTGATTCAAGACTGGACCAACATTGACCTCCAATGCCTTATGGACATTTTTACAACTGGGTTTTGGCTTAGTATGTAAATTTATATCTCATATTAAAACATACTAACATGTCAACAAATACTCTTTAAACGTCTCGGAAGACTTGGGTTTGTACCTCATTTATTCTAGGTTAAAACAAAAAAGAGTGACTAAATACATACAGTTGTTTTGCCACATCCAGCAGGTCCAGCCATCAAAATAGAATTGCTTTCCAAACATTCCACAGTTTTTTTAACAAGATCATGTAGGGGCTGCCAACATGGGTGAGACTGTAGAATATTGGTTTCTGGACTAAAACTAAATATGCACTTAATATACTATATATTACTATATAAACTACTTGTTACTATATAAACAAGGGGATCAAAACAATCATAAAAGAGGACCCATTTATAGTATATATATTTTTTTTAAGTGAGGGACAAAAGGATTGAGCAAAACATACTGTCTTTTACAGTAGGTTAGCATTAAAAAAAGAGACATTTTCAAAGAAAAGTTAAGAGCCACATTAAAATCTAAGCCATACACAAATAAAGTCCTAAGATAATTAAAATTCTAAACAGCCACAAAATATTATCAATGAATAAATAAAGCCCAAAATGAACAGAAATTGAAATAAATAATCACACCAAATATAAAAAAATAGATCTGATATAAATAAATAAACAAATCCTGAAACAATTAATAATAAATCAGCATCCTAGAACAAGTTACTGCCCCTACCCCCTCCTGTTTCTGAACCTTCTAAATGCTGTTGTGTCATTATGCTATATTGAAAATATTTGCACTTTGAACAGTGCAATGGAATTTTTCAAAATATTGACAAAATTAAAAAATAAAATCGAAATAATAGATACGACAACTGAAATAAACTAAGGAGAATAGACTGAATGTTTAATGCATTATAATCCTAATTTTTGGAAATCTGAGCAATCAAATATTCTTATTTAAAACAAATTTTAGATTTTTCAATTTTATGAAAATACAATAAAAATGTTTAAAATATATTAGGTCTTCAGTGAAGAACTAATGCTGCAATAGCCTTTAAACGGCAGCAGAGAGGAGGGGGCAGTAGCCCTACTCTTGTTTTGTAATTTCTGTTCATTTTAAGTTTGACCTGATCATTCATTTTAATTCCTAATTGTTTACAGATTTACTTCTTTAACTATATTAGTATCTATTGCCTTTGTGTTTGTTGTGATTATTTATTTTAATTTCTGTGTTTAGGGGAGGGGGTTCATTTATTCACTGATAGGTATGTATTAATTTGATTCAATTTGACATGCAAGGTTCACCACGGTTCTCAAAATATACTTTTGACTTGATGGCAATCTCTAGACAAAATATTTGAAAGGCTCCAGAAATAGTGTTCAAATATTACACATGATGGAAAATGGGATACCCTAAATGAACAGATATTTATCAGACATTGCTGAACTCTCTTTAAGTATGACTCTTTAAACTATTTTATTTGCTAGTCTGATGTGAGCATATGTGTGGTGTGGTGTAAAAAGGAGTTCATCTTCACAACCTGGATTCACGCATTGTGTTCTAATTGAGCTCAACTTGTCCTTCAACATTTACTGACAGTTTTGACAAATAGGATGAACACAGTATCTTTTGATATAGTTCAACACCCCCAATCAATAGGATCTTATCATTTCAACTTAGTACCCTTAGACATCTCATAAGATATTACATATAAACCCTCACTACACCCTGGATGCACATAGATAGTATCTCTTGATTACATTCAATGTCCTCCCTAACTCTCCCTGAAAGTTTCAATTTTATACCATTAGCTGTGTCAGAGATATTGTAGATATGCCTCTTTGGCAACTTGGATGTACATGTCTTTGGATTTAATTCAACATCACCCTCAACATTCCCTGAAAGTTTAAAATTATTACTGTTAGCTGTTCCTGTTATATTGCATATAACACCAGGCAGGCCTTTCGAAAAACCAGGCATAACATAGTGCTGCAAAGCAAAGCAATGCACTTTTAGGAACAAAATAATTAGGCATATATTCTCACTATATCTGTTCAGTAGTACCAATAGTTTGTCTATATAGCATTTCCTTCTGAAGAGCCAATAAACAACAATGTTACCTATACTTCAAAAGAGTGTTAATTGGGGAGTAATACTATTCTTTTGGCAGGCAGTAATACTGATCTTTTATTGTTACAGCATTTCTTCATGGGAAATGTATTTTATGGCCTCTTCTAAGGGAAACACAATAAAAAAAGAAAAGAACAGAAGGCAACAATTTGATTCCTCAAATTGTTGATATTTGATCCCAACAATTTGATATATATATATATATATATATATATATATATATATATATATATATATATATATATATATATATATATATATATATATATATATATATTATATATTTATATATTTATATATTTATATATTTATATATCTATATATTTATATATTTATAGATCTATATATTTATAGATTTATGTATTTATATATATATATATATATATATATATATATATATATATATATATATATATATATATATATATATATATATATATATATATATATATATATATATATATATATATATATATATAGATATGGCATTAAAATACCCCCTTTGATGCATCTCCCTTGCTCTTTAACTAGCCAAAACATTTTTTAGGTCTAAAAAAAAAACTTCACCATCTTAGGTAAAATCCTTGTTGTTTTACAATTCCAAACGTTTGCATATAAGGGCTTTAAACCTCTACAGTGGGTTCTCTGATTGTTTTGTAGTTAGGGAGGGAGGGAGATGCCTCAAAGGCAACATTTTAATGCTAAAACATCCCAACTCTCATTGGGCCTTCAGATAAATACAGAATTAGTTCTAAGGGAGAGAGAAGAAGAGGATGGAGGTAGAAATTGATATACAATCCTCAGGGCTGTATCCAGGACTTTTGTTTATGTTTTTTTTTTGGGGGGGGGGCCTTTAGAAACATATCAAAAATATAGAACTGATATTTAATCCCTCTTGATTTCTGGTAATATTTCTTGTCCATGCTGTTATTATGAAAGTAAAGAGTAACATTAAATATCTGCCCCTTCCTTATCCCCATCTTCATCTTATGGTCACTGAAACTTTGGAGGGTGCTCCAATTTCATTTTAAAATTATATAAAAATATGGATAAAAATGCAAAGAAAGGTCAAAACCTGATTAAGAGGAACTTACCACATGTTATACAGGAAGAATTTTATTAGTTATGGTTTCTTTTAGTTTTCTTATAGCCTATGGAAATATACAATCCTTCTTTTGTCAGAGTAAAAAATATTTTTTTTGGAAAGAGCATCAATCATGGAATCAAATGGGTCTGTTAATTTGTTATTATAGTGTTTCCTTTAGAAGGACAGTACTTCTATGGTGTTACCATAATATGTAGCAAGTTTCTATTAATTATGTTTAAGCAGTTCCTTCCAATTTTATACAAAGCTTTAAATCATTCTTGGTGACACTGTAGAAGAGCAGCTCATTTAAGGGAAACATTGATAACAAATAAGAACAGCATTTAATTCCCTATTTGATGTTCTTTCCAAATATAACATTCATTACCGGTACTCTGAGAATGCAAAACACCCCCTCCCCCTTATAATGGCCCCAGATATAGCCTAAGACTATACATTAGGCAATGTGCATCATTTATAGATAAAGAATATATTGTATATTTGCCATTTTTGCAATCATGTCAATGAGATTTTTAGAAATTTAGTTAAAATTTAATCTGATTATCAAAAAAGAGTTTTATAGATATAGATGAAAATGGAAAGAAAGATGAATAGCGGAATGATGTTGCTGTTTTGCTGTGATGTAATTTCCAAAGAGTTTCAGGCAGTTTTTAAAATCCCTGCAAACTTGCTTTCAAAATAACATTTTACTATTAATACTAATGAAAATAATAATTACCATTTGTGAATCAGCTACAAATGCCAATTTTTCTCACAAGACAGTTTTAGGAACATGATTTTAAATTTTCGGTTACTATGGGCTGTTTTGAGTCCCTTTAAAGCCTCAAAATGTAATCTCTCCCAGAAGCAATGATTAAATTATGAAAAATATAAAAAAGGCATCAAGTGATGAATTCATTTTCATCCTACCTAAATTATGTGAAAAACTCCAAGTTAACAGTTATTACATCTAAATCGTTTTTAGCTAATTTTTCAAATTCACATCAAAACAATTATTATATTTGGAAAGAACATAAGAAAAGCAAGAAATGATATATTCACTTTTTTCCTAGCTAAAATATATGAAAAAGTATAAGTTTATGGTAAATATTGAGCAGTTCCTACAAATAAAGTGAACATACCACAAGATGCCAGTTTTTATGCTCTTTCTGAATATAAGAATTGCTGTTCTTGCAAATTCAGTTCTAAGCCTTTTATATGGACCCTTGAAAATTACAATTTCCTTCTATGTTTTTTTTTGTATAAATACGCTTAAAGCATTGGTTTAAAACTTACTATTTCATCATAAAATTCACTTTATTAAAGTTATTAAATCTCCAAGCATTAATTTGTCATAATTAAGTTGGATAAATAAACTGCAAACAATTTCTCTATTTTTCTCTCTATGTTTCTTCTGTTGTCTTTGATTATAGGTGAAACAGCTGTTTTTAAGCAACCTAACAGAAAAAGAAGAAAATATGCTGCAATTGTTTTGATTTTTTTTTTATTCAACTTAATCTTGACAAATCAATGTTTGTGAATTTTACAACTTTTACAAAATATATTTATAATGAAATAGTAAGTTTCAAACAAATGTTTTAACCCATTTTTGTATCCAAAAAATATAGAAAGAAATTGTTATTTTCAAGGGTCCTAAAAAGGCTTAAAACTGAATTTGCAAGAAAAGCAATTATTATGCTCAGAAAGAGCATAAAAAATGGCACTGAACGGTATGCTATGTTCACTTTATTTTTAGGTCAATTGCATGAACTGGTCAATATTTAGACTTACCAAATTTAGCAACAGATTTAGTTGTTGAGATCAGCTGATGATTAGGACTAGACTAGTTAAGATTAGCTTTTTACAGTCAAGGTAAGCTTTCTTTTAACATTTCAAATTGAACAGAGGGGTAAATTCTACTTTAGCTACATTTGGCTATCTTGGAAAAGGGTTAGATTAGGAAAATGAAACTTTCAGGGATGGGTCTACAGGCTAAAGTACAACCTAGGAAGGTATTTTGAAGTACCCTACCTACCTCCACTCCTTCTCCCTCTAGAGGGCCCAGACCTTTGATGACCTTTAAAAATATGTGAGTTATAAAAGTGAAACCTTGCAAAATAGATCTTCTGCTTAAATAGCCTAAAGTATGGTAAATTTCTACCAAATCATATTATTGACTTATGCATAAAGTGAATATACCACTTGATGCCTTTTTTTATGCTGATTATGAATATAATAATCATTTCTATCAGAAATGAATTTCAGCCCTCTCCCCCTATATATGCCAATTCAGGGTGTATATTTCTACAATAGGGGGGGGGGCAAATTTTTTTTCTGATGTAAATGGAAGGTAAGTTTAGACTTTACCCGCACCCCCCCACCCCCTAAAGTAGAAATATATACCCTGAAATGGCATATATATGGGGGGGGGCTGAAATTCATATCTGATAGAAATGATTATTATTTTTGTAACCAGCATAAAAAAAGGCATCGAGTGGTATATTCACTTTATGCATAAGTCAATAATATGATTTGGTAGATATTTACCTAAAGTACAACAAAATTGTTTTCAACTTCACAACTTTGCTCAATCCCCATTTATAAGGTTTTAAAGATATACAAATACATTTCCTAAAGTTTGAAAAAAAAAACATTGATGGCACTGAAAAGTCTACTCAAATAAAAGGAATTACATTTTCAGATCTAAATCCAGAGAAAAAGAAACTGATAACTGAAAACTAAGGTAAAATGTTGTTTTGTCAAAATTTCAATAGTTATAGACCTGCCATGTATGCAAATTACTTCTCCCTCAAGAGGGAGACAGAGTGGAGGCAGGAATTTCAAAATACCTACCTGGGACATACTTTAGTCTGTAGACTCTTCCCTGAAAGTTTCATTTTCCTAACCAGACCTCTTTCCAAGATAGCCACAAGTAGCTAAAGTAGAATATTACCAAACAGAGGTAGCCTTTACATCTTATCCTATTTAAATACAGTTATGCTTCAGCACAATAATTGCCTTATATTTTATACACTTGACAGAGTCTATGATTTAGGTGCTTTATTCTAACTTTATGGTCCCATTTCTAAGGTAGGGCAACACTTTCCAAGTTAAGACTCATACATAAAGTTTAAATATAATATTAGGCTCTACTGTTGACAGTCAGTGCATACATAATTGTTAGTGTTGTATGGCCTAGCCCTAGGCCTATGATGAAATATTCAAGCTTAATACATAAAATTTCACTGCTAAGAAGCTAAAAATAGTTCATATCCTACCTTAAGAGCGATTCTAAAATATTCATTATTATTATTAGTTACTCAAACTAGACACGGATGTAATTTCCCTTTTTCTTAAATAAAAAGCTACAGGCACGTTTTACAATTTTAAATATTTGAATTCAGAAATGAATCTTGAGTTGTGACTCAAGATTCGAGCAAGTGAAAATGGACGTCCAAAAAAAGTGATTCTCACCGAAAAAAGTTAAGTTATGCCCGTGCCACATCATAGTCACATCTATCGACAAAGAAAGCAAAATATCATGAATGACAAGGCAACTTTCTTGATTTTAGCGTCACACTTGTATTTAAAAAACAAAAAACTAAATTCCAAGAAAATAGTTTAAAGAGTTTGCACAAACAGTAATTTGCATCCAACTGTTATCTACTAATACTAAGTCTTTTTAACTTTTGTCAGATTCCTCTCCCAGATAGAAAACCCTCTGTTCTAAGTTTCCATTTTTCTAGTTTTAAAAATTATGCCTTAAATCTTGACTCTGATTGGTCAGTCAAAAAATTTATGTTTAAAATTAATTTTCTATTGGAGAAATTATTACCGGCGAACGTAATTGGCACTGTAGTCGTGCAAAATTTTTATTTTATCGACAAGTGTGACTATAATGTGACAAGGGCATTAAAATAATCTAAGCGCAGGCAGTGTGGTGAGGCTGATTAATTAAGTCAAAATTGGATTTTCCTAAAAACATTAAGACGCAAAATATAAAGTTTTGAAATACCACTTTTTATTAAGATAAAGAGCACATCCTGGTATGTGTAAAGTTGAATGGAAAATGAGAAATCACCAAGTAGGAAAATGAGAAATCACCACTTCATTGCTATGTGCGTCAATGGGCCCGATAAGATGTGGTTGATGCTCGGTATAAAAGATAAATTTTATGGGAAGGGGGAGCTGATACAAATTATTTGTTGGTCTGACCTATGGTCCGTTTATCTTAGGAATCCCTTGAATTATATGTTCAAAAATCGTAAGTGTTTTAAATGTTGTGTAACTTGCAACAGAGTTTTATTGTATTTGTATATTTTATACGACAATTTGTACCAGTGGCTTTTTTAAGGAGGCCTTATTTTTGTGTAAATTTGGTAATTCAGTTTCAGTAAAATTTTGAATTTCCTTTGCTCCAAAAGATCACAAATAAAGCGACAATTTCAAATTTCCTTGAATTTGAAAAAAACTTTGTTTTGTGGAACCCATTCGTAAATCTAGAAAGGACATTTTTTTTGTTTGAGCATTTAACGACATTTTGAACCCGTAATAAATATATGAAGACCAATTCTAGACCAGTTTTGTGTAAACCAGAGAGGAATGTCCTAAAGCATTTTATTATTTCAAGCTTTAGAATCAAGGCCTTGAAATACTGGAAAAAAACAATTTTTTAACAAAAGTTGTTGATTGGCTAAAAAAGCAGGGGAAGGTCGCTAAACGAATCAAGTTGCAAAATGAACAAAATGTACGGATCAGAGAAAATTAAGGCTATCTTGTGAGGAGAAGAGACTAGAAAGGAACTTTTGGTAAGTAGCCTTTTTAACTAATTATGGCAAGTACACGTCTTGTCTCAATTTCTTTAAATGTAAATTTAAAATAATGCTATTAAACCTTTTCGTCACTTCAGACTATACCGAGAAAATCCCATTTCCGTGTTGAATTAAGTTATCAATTGAATCCTAAATTTCCCTTTGAGAATAATACTGAGATAAGAAATAAACATCAAAAAGATTTCTGTCACGACACACACAGAGATGACACACACACAAAGTGGACTAGACCAAGCCATATACTGAATTAATTTAATACTTACATTGGAGACGTTTAAACTGATAATGGAGTCAGAGCGGAAATTCCGATTAAAAGATTGTCAATAGACTTATAAAGGATTAATTAATTAAAGACTGCGTAATCTAACTAAAACAAATTAATAGCAGAAAAATACACGCGCAGATAGCTTAGGACTCTAGAAATTTTATTATATTTGGTGATTTGGGTTTATAATTCGGTTAGAGTATATTAATTAACCAAGGCTTGGGCCCTCTAGACAAAGTACAGCATTTTTAAGATTAAAATAGGATTAAATTAGTTTCGTCCCAGAAACTGAAATTGGTAAACAACCTAAGGTTTAAAGAAAAGAAAAATATATAATTTTAAAATATAAAATATAGCATTTTAATATATATATATATATATATATATATATATATATATATATATATATATATATATATATATATATATATATATATATATATATATATATATATATATATATATATATATATATATATATATATATATATATATATATATATATATATATATATATATATATATATATATATATATATATATATATATATATATATATATATATATATATATATATATATATATATATATATATATATATATATATATATATATATATATATATATATATATATATATATATATATTTATATATATATATATATATATATATATATATATATATATATATATATATATATATATATATATATATATATATATATATATATATATATATATATATATATATATATATATATATATATATATATATATATATATATATATATATATATATATATATATATATATATATATATTTTTTTTTTTTTTTTTTTTTTGTACTTCGTGACTCCCTACATAAGTGGGTCCCTCCTGTCTTATATATATATATATATATATATATATATATATATATATATATATATATATATATATATATATATATATATATATATATATATATATATATATATATATATATATATATATATATATATATATATATATATATATATATATATATATATATATATATATATATATATATATATATATATATATACACACACACACACACACACACACACACACACACACACACACACACACACACACACACACACACACACACATATATATATATATATATATACGTACGTGCGTGACTCCCTAAATAAGTGGGTCCCTCCTGTCTTATATATATATATATATATATATATATATATATATATATATATATATATATATATACATATAAGACGGGAGGGACCCACATATAGGGAGTCACATATACTATATATATATATATATATATATATATATATATATATATATATATATATATATATATATATATAAAAATGAAAATAAAATGAAAGACAATAACTAAGCACTAGAAAGATTAAAGTGAAACTTAGAATAAGCTTAGAAAGCAAAAAGATGCTAGGTAAAAGAAAGCATAAGCAATATAAAAATAATTTTTAACCTAAAACTTACCCAGCATATAAAAGCCAACGAAAAAATCCATTAAAAATAAGCCAAAATGAACCCCATCGTCACAAGCAAACCGCAGTAGCTCAAGGTAATAATTTTAACTCTAGTGGTGTAGTGGGTACGAGCAAATGAACTGGCACAAGAGATCCCTAGTTTAAATAATTAGTTGTCACCTGTGCCAACCCAAACACTCGAACCCAAAACCGTTGACACCCCAACATAAACTAAACACATTCACTTTTTTTTAAACGAAATAGAATATTATTCTACGAAAAAACAAGCAGTAATGAATAGAAGCCTACGTTTCTTCGTTTCAAACAGAGTTACCAGGAGTATTTCAGTTGTAAGAAAATAAGCGCTTTCATGGCCTCTGCCAAATACGTGAGATTTCCATTGAAATTAATAATTAGGCTGGGAACTACCGAAACATTTGAATTTTAAACATAGTAATTTGTGCGTATTTAAGACAAAGATGTTCCATAAAAAAAACTCATCAGAGATTTGAGAACCAAGAAAGCTAAGAAACGCTTTTGGATGGGAGAATTCGATAAATTTGTAATTATAGTAAAAAAAACTGGAGACATATAAATATGAATTAGAAAAGAAGTTTTCTACTGATAAAGCTGAAAAATAATTGGAAATAAACCTTAGGCTTCACTGAAGTAAATATTCAATTAATTGGGAAAAAGGGTTCAAGTTGAAAATATAGCCAGACGGAAGTGAAGTAAAAGAATTTTGGTGAAGTCGGCTAAACTTCGTGCATATTGAGCTGACCGAACAAGACTAATACGATATATCTGTACTAAATTAGAACAGATAAGCAGCATATTATGCTAGGGAGCCACCGTGACAGAGGTGTAACCATGGCCGCGATAAAGAGAAATACTGGAGATTCAGGTAGAATTGTAAAATTGTGCTCTTTATGTGGAAGTGGTTTTTGGATAAAACGACTAAGATGGCATAAACAATTTTAAAAGTGTATCTTAATAGCCTGAATGACACAAGTTGAAGTCGAAATTTAAGGCAGGACTCCAAAAGTTTGGGAAGTTAAAGCGAAAAAAGTTATATCACTTACATGTCTTAAAATAAATTACCGTATATAAAAAAAGAAGGCAAGGTATATTCCTTGCAGTAGGGCCACTTTTCTTGATAAGAGAAAGGGCCCAGGAGAAAACTGTGGCCACAAATATAAAGTTTGGCTATAAATAATTAATTATTGTGTGCAGGTTCATAAGAGGCCTTTTCGCTGTAGCCGATAACAAGAGAACCTGAAAACCTTATAAAGAGCTACCAAAAAGCAGCCGTGGTAAGCAAACCTTAGAGTACAGGAACAAGTCCATTGATAGTGTCATAACAGGTAAAATGGCGAATAGCTAAATTTTGAGCTTATTAAATCTAAGCTGTAAGCTAAGTCTTTTTCTAAAAGGACATTAAAGCTGAAAAAAGGTGACAGGAGATGACATTAATAGACTGTCTAAATTACTGGAAATTCTAAAACAATTAAAAGCTTAAAAAATGGTATAAACGAACCAACATAGAGTAAGCTAAAAACAGTTATTGACCCAAGTTTGTTCGAAATAGAACCAAAGAAAAGTTTTAAAACAAAGATTAAAAAATGCGAAAAATAAATGTATATAGTCGTATATGGAAATGTATATAGTGGTAACAAGTGTTATTGAGGAAATATATAGTTATAAATGTGGTTTGCAAACCTTTAATAAATATGAAATTTTGTCAAATAAAATTGCAAATGTATAAATTCTAACAACAAAGTTGTATTGTAAGAACTGTTGCTAAGCCCTTAAATAGTGGCTAATCACAGTGCTCTGTGATAATATATAAATATGTTTGTAAGGATAGGTAATCATTGGTTGTCTTTAAAAAATTAAGATATGTAAAATATAACTTATGTCATTTTAAATTATCAGTATAAGTATATTGAATTAATATGGTGAGTATTTTTGTTTTTTTGAAAACAAAAGTCTTGCTTTTTGTGTTGTTCAAGAAGTATTCTGTATTAATGCTTTATAAGCAGTTAACAAAAGTACTAATTGAAATTCATTCCAATGCTAGTGCATATATCGTGTTTTATTTTTCTTAAATGCTTTATGTTTTAACCAGTACTTTAATGTTCTATCTAATTTTTGTGAGTTCGGGTCAATAAATAAATCTTTTTAATAATTAATGCAAATTTTAATGTGTAAATAATATAAATGGAATTAAAAGCCAACCAGAAACGGAATGTTTCTGTTCTAGCTGCGCATTGTATTTAAAAAAAAAACAAGTAAGAAATGATAAGCCTCTTACTTAACAAAAAAAATTATTTGTATATATAGCGTGGGATTTTTTTTCCTTATGTATACAAACGTAAATGTTTTACTTGTATACCGATATCGAAATGTTTCTCTTTAGATCACAGACCTAAATTTTGTTCTGACCTTGGGAAGGCATAGGACTTTTGGGCCCGACTTATGTTAATTTCTGCTCGTTTTGAGTTTGACTCAGTTATTTATTGTAATTTCTGTTCGTTTTGGGTTTAATTTATTTATCGATGCTGATTTGTGGTAATTTCATGCTTGGTAGATTATTTGATTTTATTTTTGCTAATTTTTTGTTTAATGGAGTTCTTAAGTTTTCTTTGAAAAACTTATTTTGTGGAAAAAGTTTTTTAACTTAATTTCTGTCCATTTTATATTGACATAGTCTTTTCAGGGAAAAAGAGTAATTTGGGCTCAACCGTTAAAGGTCTCCCAACGTCGAATCATTGTGGTCTATCTGTCAAATCAATCTCGAGAACATTTGTGCATTAAATATGGAAAGCTCACTCGGATTTGGTGAACCTAGTGAGCACCCAATAAGTAAAGCTTTTGTGGGCATCTCTTGGGGTAAAGTGCATTTTTCCTCATCTTTATAAAATCGAGTGCAAAAAAAGAGCCGGGGCTAGCCGAATTTCGAATGGATATCTTTAACATGAGGAGTGACAAGTAAGTCTGCCCTTTGATCTCCATAGTCTTGTGAAGCTATATTTCAACTGTCTGAAACTCTTTTTTAAACTCACAAGTGATGGGTCACTGGTTTAAGTCTTAATGGTAGCTATTATGTGGCTTAGGGTGACGGTTGATGTTGTTTCCAGTAGAGATGCCTTATTGACTCCGATCAGAACCACGAGGTTTATGGTTTTTGTCAGTGAGAATGAAAAAACAGGATTTTTCTCACTTGAAAAAACAGGAATTTTCTCACTTTGATGGATGTTTTCTTGGATGGTTATGTGTGTTGGTCAATTTATTTGATGTTTTTTATGGATATCAACAGTAATTTATGTCTGTTTTATGGTTTTTGTCAGTGAGAATGGAAAAACAGTATTTTTCTCACTTGAAAAAACAGGAATTTTCTCAGATTGATGGTTGTTTCATGGACGGTTATGTGTGTTGGTCAATTTATTTGATGTTTTCATGGATGTCAACATCGATTTATGTCTGTTGTATGGTTTTTGTCAGTGAGAATGAAAAAACAGGAACTTTCTCACTTTGATGGATTATTGAGTCTAATGGGGACAGGTCAATGACACTTCCTTCAAGATCATGTTGTTGTTGTTGCTCGAGGCAAATGTTATGAGTTTCCAGGAAACAGTTAGATCACGTGTTTCCATCTCAGCCAATCAGCGGGCTTGCTTACATAACAATTCGCCCTTGAGATTTCGTATATAACGGACGTGCAATGTGATTCAATTATTAGAAAGTATTTTGACATAGTTCAAAAAATAATGGATAAATTTGATGAATTAGAAGCCTTGCCAACTTCCATTTACCATGAAAGTGCATTTTTTATTTTCAAATAAAATTGTTTTCCTTGGTCACCCTTCAGTATCTTCAGGTATATCCCCCCCCATACAATACAAACATCACTATACAATAATTATACTTGATGGAAAACGTAAAATATATTCTTTTTACCCTCAAAACCTAACCCCCCCCCCCATTTTTTTACAACCAAATTCTCGCAAATAGAAATAATTATCTTTTCGTTAAATTCCTGTTTTTTATTTTCAAATAAAATTATTTTCCTTGGTCACCCTCCAGTATATTCAGGTAAATCCCCCCCCACTCTAGTACAAACATCACTATACAATCTTTATACTCGATAGGAAACATAAAATATATTCTTTTTACCCTAAAAACCTCACTCACTCCCCATTGTTTTACAACCAAATTCTCACAAAAAGAAATAATTTTCTTTTTGTTAAATTTTTGTTTTTTATTTTCAAAATAAAATTATTTTCCTTGGTCACTCTCCAGTATATTCACGTAAATCCCCCCCCCCATACAATAAAAACATCACTATACAATCTTTATACTCGATAGAAAACGTAAAATATATTCTTTTTACCCTCAAAACCTAACCCCCCCCCCCATTGTTTTACAACCAACTTCTCGCAAATAGAAATAATTATCTTTTCGTTAAATTCCTGTTTTTTATTTTAAAATAAAATTATTTTCCTTGGTCACCCTCCAGTACATTCACGTAAATCCCCCCCTAATACAATACAAACATCACTATACAATCTTTATACTCGATAGAAAACATAAAATATATTCTTTTTACCCTCAAAACCTAACCCCCCCCCACTGTTTTACAACCAAATTCTCGCAAATAGAAATAATTATCTTTTCGTTAAATTTTAGACTTTCTCTAATGTGATTTAAAGTGTCTACTGACTTCTGTCAATTTTTAAAGAAAATGTCGCTCTGTTTTGACACAAGGCTATGCGAGGTTAAAATTAGCTGTCACCCCTTTTCCCTCTGTGTTTACGAACGCGGCGGTCAAAGTCAAAGGAACTGTTCTTCCGTCAAAATTAAAACACCTTTAGGCAATTGCAATAATTAAGCACATACGCGATGCTCTATTTTGGAGAAGTGAAACGGATTATTTTCAAATTAAGGTCTAACAACATATTTAGGACATTATGTAAAAGGGAGAGAGAGGGGGCAATGCCTCGCTTCTAACAGCTTCGTTTTAAGGAAATTATGTAAAAGGGAGAGGGAGGGGGCTATGCTTCAATTCTATCGTAATCATTATAAAATGAAAACAAACTGTGCAAGGCTAGAAATGAAGGTCCTTAGGAGTTTGCATGAAGCTTGTATTATGCGTAAATTGAATAGTATTTTAACCTATGTTTTCAGAATTTAGGCCTATTGGCCGCTGGGTTAGCTATCTTTTTCTTTATCAAATTTAAAGCCTATAGACTGGAGCATTTAATATTTTTCTAAATGGTAAAAATAGAAACATTGATTTCTATCCTAAGGCTATAGACTACTGACTGTCTAATAAAAACGTTTGATTTCTAAGCCTAATATATTTCTCGCGAAATTTTTACTTTTTGCTTTGCTGAAAAAGGGTGGAGGAGGGGGCTTCTTTGAGATAAATGCTTTTCTAGACAAATTATGTCTGACAATAAATTCTGTAGAAGGGGTACTAACTTTCTTTCTTTAAAATAAGGGGGAAATTATTTGATTCTATCTTTTTTCTATTCTTTAAGGCAAATTATGAAGAATGTATTTCGCCTTCTCCAGCTGTATAGATAGCTAGCGGTAAGGCAAATAGTGAAGAATGTGCCCCACCTCCACATAAGAAAGCAAGAGAGGGAGAGGCAGCCCCTGTAAGAGCAGCAGTTGCTCAATATGGCCGTTGGCCGAAACGCCCCAGCTCCACACTGCCTGCCCAAGTGCAGCCACCTACGCAAGATCATGACATCACTGGCTCGACTGCACAAGTCCGTACCGTCACAGGTGCTACTGTACAAGCAGCAGCCCAATCTACGCAAGAAATTAATGACGTCGGCCCGTCCGCCATCGAACACACGTTACCTGGACCTTCGGGCACCCAACCGCAGCCAGGATTTGCAAATGTGGGCATTTTTTTCCTCAAAATATCTTATAGAAATACATATCTATTACTTCCAATGTATTTTAGTCCTTTCTTTTTCACTATTTTTCAACATTGTGTAAAAATGTATCTCTGAGATATTAACCCCACCCCCAACCATTATTTTCTCTGCCCTCCCTCAGAGATATCTAAATATAATTTTTTTGCAAAGAAACCGCTATTTTTTCTAATCTTTGCTATTTTCTATGCATTCCCCCAATCTCTTCACTATCACATATAGTTTTAGATACCTTTGAAACTCTGTGAATGCTATTTTTCACATAGTTTTAAGAGAGAGATTATTCCATTTTATCTATCTGTCTCATATCAGCGTTCTAATTTACACTGAATATTTCTATCGTGCCAAGATTCTAGCGAGGGGAAACCGAGTTAACGGTTCCCGGCATTTTCCTCGTCTGAAGTTCAATCTTGGAAATCGGAAAACTCGCGCGGGTTACAATAATTAAACTCATGAGTTCACTGAATCTGTATGGAATTAGAAAGAAATATTTCAACTTTGACGAGCATTATGTAAAGGGGGGGCTGGGAACCACGTGGTGGGGTCCGAAAAGCGCTGCGGGAAGCGCTGCAGGCCCAAGAAGCACCGCAGGGAAGCGCCGCAGGATGCGCTGCGGGCCCAAAAAGCGCCGCGAAAATTTTTTTTACAAATTGTCGCCTTCTATGTAAAGCGATGTTTTAGACTGTAAATATCTTAAGTTAGAAATTGACTGCTTTCAGTTGAATTAACCAAATGCTACTACTAAGCGCTGAATTTAAATCATAATCCAAATTTTAACAGTATGGATGATTTGAACACTTTGAAAATAAGCTATTTTTCATTTATAGGTTGGAGCATTGGTCCCTTATTCACCATCGTCATCATGTGAAGAAGAGGAAGAACTCGTTGAAAGAGCAATGGAGTTTCAGGACATTCAAGACAATGAAACATCAGCTATCAATGACTGGCATGGTATCATTAACTCTGATGAAATACCTTATAATATTGATGCTTTTCTAAGTAATTATTTCAATGTAGAACCTGGTACTGTTGAGCAAGGTAATGTTCCTAGTTCAGAGGGGGACTTGCCAGTGCTAAGTCCAAATACCCTACAAATTTTAGAGGATTTCACAAACGAATTAACTGGGAACCCTCCCCCCACTGATTACCTACTTCCACTTCAAACAACTGAAGTGGAGCATACCCCAAATATTGTTGAACACCTTGGGGGAGGGGGTGATATACAAGAAGGGGTTACAACCTATCCAGACTTTTTAATTTCGAATACAATTTTAAATAATATAGTTGTTTTCAGTGCAACTTTTGGGGATCCATTTAATTCACTTATGGGGGGAAATTTTGTGTTTGATCCTGTAGAAATTGTGCGTGACTATGTAGACAAAATTCGTGCACTACTGGAGAACCAAATTCAGCTGTGGGGAGGTAGGGATTCAATTAAGGTTTCTATTGTTTTGAAAGTTTTTTATTTAAATGAGGCGAAAGGTGAAGTTTATTATCATTATATACATTCCGAGATGCGCGTAATTTATCCAAATTTAAAAAATTTTTAGGGAGTTTTTTCCGAGTGGGTAGGGCAAATTATAGCGCATCTCGAGAACTATAACGAAAATGGGAGGGGGTCTTTATTTTTATTTATTTAAAATTTAAGCGTTAATATATGTAAATTTAAGAAACATTTTATTTTAAGTGGGGGCGGGGAAAGGGCAGTAGTTTAAAAATATAATCCAGATCTAGTAGGTTGTAAAGGTGTTCAGAAGATTTGTTTTGAAACAGATCAAAAGTGTTTCAGGTATGCTTTCCTCATATCAACCTACGAGCCTCTAGCACGTGACGCTACCAAGACGAATTTAGATCACTGGGCTGTACATGGGAAGGACGGGTCCAATTTCCCAATTGTAGATTTCTCTTGTTTAGAAGGAAAATACCTAGTAACGCTACGATCTATTGACATTTTTGAAAGGGCCAATACCCACTTAAATATCGGCGTTACTGTGGTATAGTTTGAAACAGAATTTGAAGACGGGATTTGCTCAAAAGCGAAGGGGTTTGTCTTCCTCGTAAGGGCCCGTCAGTTGATTTGGCCAGATACGGGGGTTGGTTGTTGTAAACACACTCTAGTCAACCAAATTCAATTGGCCATTTTAATCCGATTACAGATAGGATTAGAGTTCTGGGGGAGGGTAAGCTTAGGGGGGAATGTTTCTACTGTCCCACATGCCTCTCTCGATTCCGTAGTGATATAAAACTACGGGATCACATGAAGCATTGTAGCCGGCATGGATATCAGACAGTGGAAACGGTTTCAGGGGATAGGGCCATTCTACGCTTTAAAAATTTCCAAAACACCCTCCTCCATTGCAACAAAATATCTTTAGACTGTGAAGCTAAGCTAGTGGAGGTGAACGATCCCCACTATCCAAACCGTATCAAAGAACACCAAGCCATTGCAGTGTCCTATGCTCATGCGCAAAGAGACAGTTCCAACACCATGCGGTTGTTATAAATAGTTGAGACATTGGATGAGAACGAGTGTATGGTCAAGGCACTGACTAAACTAATTGGCACGGCTAATGGCGCTATTTCTCTTTTGACAAATACGCATTATACATTGGTGCTGTCTGCAGTGTATCGTATCGATTTTACCAAACAAAAAATTGTGTGGGTATTCATGGGGGTGTGTGCAGTGGTGTATAAGGGGTCTAACGGGATAATAGGGGGGAGGGGGAAAGTTAGAGATCGTGACCACTTATGGCAAGAACGATCATCTGGGGGTAGTAATTTTAGGGGGGTAGCGCATCAATCGTGTAATTTAAATGTTAGCCAACAGTTTTTTATCCCAGTTTTTATCCACAACTCTAATTATGACTTAAAATTTATTTTACCGACACTGGCACGTATGCACAGGGAGGGAGGGGGAGTAGACAGTCCATGGGTGAATAATTCATTTACCTACAACATTATTCCCAAATCGGCCGAGAAGTTGTTGCTTCTCGAACTGAAATGGCAGGTAGTGGATAATGGACACACGTGCTGGAATAAAATCAGGTTTTTAGATTCTTTTAGTTTTTTCCCAAGGCATTGAGCCAATTGATTCAAGTGCAGAAAAGCGACAATTTTGATAGCTTTCCCTTGCTTAAACAGTACTTTCCAGACAGTGAAATGTATGACCTATTAACCTGCAAAGGTGTATATGCATACGTTTATTACGGTTCTGGCGCTCGCTTAAGCGAGGTAAAACTACCTCCAATTGAAGCTTTTTACAATTCACTGACCAACAGTGAATGCACAGCCGAGGAGTATGAGTTTGCCAAGAAGGTGTGGGCTAAGGGGAATTGTAAAAATGGGTGGGATTATTGTAGACTGTACTTGGCCAGTGACGTTTTAACTCTGTTGGATATAGTCTGTAAGAATACAGACCAAATCTATTCAGAGTTCGGGTTAGATATAGGATATTATTTTTCCACACCCCATTTAGTGATGGATTTGATTGTAAAAATTAGTTGGGTGGAAAGAATCCTAATCACACATTTAGATCAAAACATTTTTGTACAGTCTCTAATGAGGGGAGGGAATATTTTTAATGGGGATCATGACTTGTCAACCAATCCGAGTGGACCAAGCCACTGTGCAATGTCAAATGTTGTGTTCTTGGAAATGAACTCATTGTATCCCTCTGCAATGTCCAACTGCTATGGGCCATATATGAACGGTGAATTGATTGAGAATTTTGTCGCGGTCGCTAAAATTGACACCATCATTGACGATGGGCCACAATCATGGCTATATTAAGTTGATGGTGACAGCCTAACAATGCTACGTGACTCCGTACCTGATTTTGTCTTTCCCGGTCGAACTCGGCCACGGAGCAAGAAATCGTTGAGCCCTTACAAACGATCATTGGTTGAGGATATGGGGATGCACTGGACCCCCTCCAAACAGAAACTGATTGCTGATTTGGACCCTAAGGAGAATATAGTTGTTCACCATGTGCTTTTGCACTGGATGGTGAACAATGGTGTCAAGATCACCAAAATACATAGGGTCCTGCAGTTCAATCAGAAACCATATTTAAAAACATTTATCGATACTTTTGTCGATAAACGCTCTAGGGCAAACTCCAAAGTAGAGAAGGAATTGTACAAGCTCATTCTAAATTCAGGGTTTGAAAAAATGTGTGAAAGCTTACGTAACATATCTCGCTGCGACGTCGTGACTGACCCACTAGAGTGTGCACAAATTATTGCCGATCCCAATTTTACATCATTCACGAGCATAGAGGCTGGCATGGTTCTTCTACACAGGAAAAAGAGAAATGTGGTACTGAACAAGAATATAGCAGGCGGTAGTTCAGTACTAGAAATTCCGAAAAAGCTCATGTTGTCGTTCTTTTACAATGTGTGCAAGGTGCAATGGCCACGGGGGGGGGGAGGTTCAAGTTTACTATGGTGATACAGATTCTCTGCTGTTAAAGGTAAATGGGACTGAAGATTTATTGGGTGATTTAGAAAAGGGGGAACACATCAGCTCGCGGATGGATTTCACCAACTGGAATCCATCCTCTACCCCAAGCTGGTGAAACGTCAAGCCCCCAACCAACTATTAATGAAAATCAGAGACGGGGAGTGATTTGATATCCAGGGGAGTGCTCTCGGGTCCCAAAGTTTATTGCGTTAAAACACACAGTGGGGATGAAAAGAAGACATGTAAAGGGGTGCCTACACATTTTGTAAAGAGCAATTTCAACTTGAGCGTGTACAGAGACTGTGTAGAAAGTGGCCTAGTGCCGAGAGCACAAGTGCTTGCAATTCGCTCTCTACAGTATAGAAATTATACTGTGAGAGTGGAAAAAAATGCAATGTCATGTATATCTGACTTAGTCTATGTGCTCGAGAATGGCGTGAGTGTCCTGCCTCATGGTCACTATCGTATTTCAGACCGAGTTGAATGCGTAGACTTAATCGCAATCAACTTGGTCTGGATAAATTAACCTAATCTGAACTAATCTACTAACCACCACCACCACCACTGACCCAACTAACCCCTAGCAGTGACGACAACTATTGTTTTCCCGCGGCTGGCTCTCGGGGGTGGGGGTCCCGCCCGCGGCCACTCCCGGGGGGTTGGGGGGTCCGCCCGCGGCCACCCCCGGGGAGTGGGGGACCCGATCTTTAAATTCGCTGCAATGTTCAACTGTACTAGTTCGTGTTCCAAGTGTATTTTGTATAGAAAAGTATTATACAAAAAAGTGTTTAAAGACAATAAGTTCTGTTGATGAACCAAAGTGTTGTACAGAAAAGTGTTATTGTTCTTGATGGACAAAAAGTGTTTTTATTTATAAAGTGTTATCATTGTTCATGTTGAACAAATAGAGTTTTCAAGTTGAACATGAAATTTTGTCAACTTCTTGTGAACAAGTGTTATCAGTGTTCATTTTGAACAAATATTTGTTTTCATGCAGTGTTGAGATAAATGTTGCCAGGAAATATTGTTTTTGTCGTTCTGGAATAGATAGAACACTGTGGCAGTTACTACTTATTCACTGAAAGCGGATGGTATACAGTTAGTTGTAGCCCGACTGCTGTCAGCAACAGCAGGTATCAAATTAAAACACCCTTCAGATCATTTCTGTGTGGACCCTCAATGTCGGGGAAAACAACACTTTTAGCTAAAATAATTCAAAATTGCGATAAAATGTTTTTGGAAAAGCCGAAAAAAATCTACTATTGCTATAGTATTTGGCAGGAGTCATACGACAAAATAAAAGCTATTGCCAAAACCATACCAATACAATTCATAAGAGGACTTGATGTTTTCAGTAGTATTGAACCGAACTCATGGCGGATTATTGATGATTTTGCTGAATCTATTGAACAGTTCTCACAGGAAATGCTACAACTGTTCACTGTCCGATCTCATCATGAACACATTTCCACAACCCTAGTTCTACACAATCTGTTTCATCAGAGCAAATGTATGCGAACCCTTGCTTTGAATTGCACTATCTATATTATCTATCGAGTCGTTAGTGATTACATCTCACACAAAACACTCAGTAAAAAGATAAAACCAGGTGCTCCAAAAATTATGTTGTAAGTGGACAATAATGCGACAAGCAAGCCCTACGGTTACATTTTGCTGGATCTTAATCAGAGCACACCCGAGGATCTACATGTAGTCACAGACATTTTTAACAAATGAAATAACAGTATATCTTCCGGTGAACAGTAGAAAAGGCTATTAGTTGCCATTATGACACTGAAGAAGCTACACAAACAACGGCATTTATTTTCTGTTTTAAGCACTTCAAAACCCTAGCTTAGAAAAGCCATACTCAAACATGGTGTTGACAATGATTTCATTAATCTAATATCTGAACTTTGTTTAAATTTAAGTGAGGGCAATGTTCAACTGCCAGAAGGTGTTAGACAACAGACAAAGCAACATCGTTCCACTGTACGTGCCTGGGCTTTTAAAAACAAGGTAAACAAATTTAAAAGAACATGGCTCCTTCAGGCAGGTGGTAGCTTTTTCACACTTTTACTGCCAATAATTGCAGGACTTGTAAACAGTTTTCTCTAGATGGCAAAACCATATAAATTGACAACATTTGAACTTGTCCTCTCGCCCATCAGACATTTTGAAGACAATCTAGGCAAGTTCATTAATGACGAGAATATTGCCAATGATAAAAAACCGATTTTACTTCAAGATGCATTGCGGCGTGTGGACAAACATAAACCTTATCGTGAGAGACCCGTCACTGATCCCTCTAAACAGGAAACATCTCTTCAAGATTCTTCTTGAATTGAATTCGATTGTATTGAAAATTGGAAACCTATTGCCACTGACCTATTGAGAACAGAGTAAAAGTGTATTATCTTATCTCATGTTGGAAGCTGGTGATCAAGTTCAAGTCGACATCATAGGGAAACGAATTATAATTCAGGGAATAAGTTATAATCTAGTTGATTTAATTTGTGATATGGTGACGAATCGTGAAGGACTTTTATCATTTGACGCTCATCTGTACACCTTTCTAAGTGTATCAAACTTTCCCAAAAAGTCTTATTGACAATAAGCAAATTCTAAAGAAACTAAGAGAATATAGTCCTCCAACAACGCCAACACCATTTAAAAAATAAGAAGATTCAATATTTGAAAATACTAGCACTACTAATTTTACAACACCTGTGGCTGCTAGTCAAAAGCGAAGACGAATTGATTCACCCTCCAGTGTGCGAAAGGGGAGTGGACATTACACTACGTGTTTACGTTCAAAATGGATGAAGTTCTGAAAGGTGTCTATGAAAATATTGGTGAAGTAGGAAGTTGAAGTTCTCCCAAAACGCTTTCCAGAGCTGTCTTTGGCACCACATTGAAAAAAGCAAAAGAGTATCTTGAGAATGAATCGAGTTACACACTACATCGGAATCATAGGCTTCGTGGCAAACAATATCTACAAACTAAAGCCTTTTTCCCTCTGCATATAATGCAAATGGATCTTTTAACTTTAGACGCAGTTCAACGGCGTCACAATGCACCATAAAAATATATTCTAGTGGCAATCAGTATCTTTAGTCGCTATGCCTATACCATTCTATTAGAGTCAAAGAGAGGTATTGAAGTTGCTTAGGCCATTGAAATTATTCTTGAAAACGATTCGTGAAGAAAAATTCAATCGGATCGTGGCAGTGAATTTGTTAGTCCCCATGTGCAAGAGGTTCTATTGAAATATAATACAACACTTTATCATAGTCACAGCCCGATAAAGGCCGCATTGGCTGAACGATTAATAAGAACGATTCGTCTATGAATTTCAAGATATTCCACACTGAAAAATACGCATCCTTTTATTCATGACTTAGACAAAATAATGCCGATATACAACCATCGACCTCATCAATATCTGTCCAAATCTCGCCCTCGGCATTTTCGCTATAGAGAGAACAAATTTGATATTTTTCTAAGGAAATGTTCCCATTATACAGAGAAGAAAAAGAAAAAGAAATATGGTGTTGGCTATACTCATTAAACTGGAATAAGTACCGGTATTTTGGCACCGGGGACTTATTTATGTAGCACTAAACTTTTTAAAGCGTCCAAAATCCTAGACACCGATCCCACTACGTATATACTACGAGACACAAGATATGATGAGATTATCGGTGGTTTTTATGAATATGAATTGCAAATAGTTAGAAACACTAGTGAACTGTATCAAATTGAAAAGATTTTAAATTATATTATATTATTATATCGTAGGGGCAAGAAACAGTTGCTTGTTCGCTGACTAGGATACAACTCGGATTTTGATTCTTGGGTCAGTGCTGAAGATATTAACAATGCCCAATGATTTCTATGTGACTTTCATGTCCAATGTTTCTGATCCTCTCTACAATGATCTGAATAAAACAAGTGATTTTTGGACGAAACTCTCCCCCACCATTAAATTTGACGGAAAGTATGAAGTTGCTTTTGTTGACTGTATCCTAAAAAAGACCAACGATATCTTTAGAAAGATTTGTGAATATAAAATATAAATTGGATCTCATGATTGGCCACTAATTAGTGATTAATTTGGAGATTGACCACTCGTTAGCAATCGAAAACAAATTGAAGAGATCAATTCATTTGAATATACATTTATTGAATTACCCTACGAGGAGCACACCTGTATGAATGATTTATGTCGTTCTATTAATAAAAGAATTTCCGCTCGTAAAAAGGGTGCTTTTTATTTCAACTATTCAAAGGAGGAGGGCAAGATCTACATTAGTTCACCTATTGCCAACGAAAAGATTATTCTCAATGATAACCTAAAGGATATTCTTGGCTTTAAGCTCAATATAATCAATGGTAAAAGTGCCGGAAACACTAATTTCATTTTTGCTGACTATCCACCTGCCTTCTCCACAGACACTTGTATATTTCTCTACGCCTCATTTGTGGAAACATCTCGGGTTGGTAATTCAAATGTCCCCCTCCTACGAGTTCTTGAACGAAAAACCAATCAAGAACATGTTCATCACTACAATATAAAGCATCTTCAGTATATTCCCGTAAACACTTCCTATTTGGAACTCTGTCAGTTAACACTAAGAACTGAACTAGGTGACCCCATAGAAATTTCAAAAGGTTTAGGTGTGATTACATGCCATTTTTGTCCCATCGTTCAACAACAAGATATCTAATAGAAAAGTGGTATTCACTTGTCCTGATATTGACTGTTATGTTAATACTCTTGGCCCAAGACAACAGGGCAATGGAATGGACTATTACAAAGGGCACTCGTCAATGTCTGGCTACGGTCTTGGCAGTTGATTTGCTAAGTTGTTTCGCTCTTCACTACCACTGGCTAGAAAATATCTTGTACCGGCTGCAACAGATTTTGCATCCTCTACACTATACGATTGGGGCTCTGGCAAGGATTTTAAAAAAAGTGCTACGGAAAATCTTAGGTCCAGTGCGCGAACCCTTGGCGACAAAATAAAACAAAATGGTAAAGGTTTAAAAAGGTCAAGAAAGAATGCATCACTCATCAGTCTCTACTCAGTCTCTACTCAGGTCGGAAACGAAAGACATCATCCCTTTTGTCAAACAAAAGAAGGAAAAAGCCGACACGTAGTGTAAACAGAAGCCCCAGGAAGAGAATTGTTAGATCGAAACTTGATTTCTTCTCTTAAGGTGTCCTACCTGCCGTATAAGGATTCTCAACCTTCAATCACCGCCTCACTGAATCTATTCAATGCTGAAAATGTTGATGTGAGTGTCAAGCATGGATACTATGAACAATTTTATCCACTACAACCCCTCTCCGATGATACCAACTTTCAATTTTTTTCCAATTAAGACTACTTTATGAACAAGTTTTCAACATTTATAGATTTACAAATGAAAGTCTGGAAATCCGATAATACAATACCAGTTCGAGCCGATGGTATATGCTATGAAAATTGTATACTACATAATTTATTTCGTCAAATTAGTGTATACATCAATGTCACGCTGGTGAGCACAAGCAACAATCTCTCAAACTATGCAAGCTATATTCAAGTCCTGTTGATGACGACCAAGTCATACCATTAATTAAGATGTGTATCCACGGTATATTAAGACATGATTACGAAAGAGAGTACAGAATAAAATCCCAATACTACAACGAGTTAATTAAATATAGTTGTAAAAATATATAATGAAATATTTAATATAAAACCAGGTATAACACCCCATGTGACAGTGGATATAACACTAACGCTTGCACCCTCCAATTTCATATTGAGAAAGGAACTTGCTGCCAATCCTGATGTAAGTCTCTTCCTCACCTCGGCAATACTTCATATACGCAAACAACAGGCCATGAGTTATGTTGCTTTGGCCGTGGACGAACTGAGAGACAGGTAGAATACTATTAAGTTAGTTGGTCTTCGTACAATCACCAATCAACGGCATATTGCCACGGGGTCACACACCTTCACTGATCCATCTTTTATAAATGGCGAAATCCCCTCAAAAATTGCATTGTTATTTGTAAAAAGCGCCAGGGCAATAGGATCATGGACTGAATGCCCACATAAATTCGAGATGTTTGGACTTTCATCTCTTGTGTGCAAAGTAAACGGCATCCCACTCTACAATCTATCTTTTGATAGATCCTATAGAACTTTGTACGAGCTGACCATGCAAACCCTAGATCATGATTCGCAACTATTTGAAAATGTTATAACCGAAGAAATGTTTTCTAAAACACGTGGTATCATTGAACTGGTTTTGTCTGACACACAGGATATGAGTATAGTAAGTACGGGGACTGTACATGTAGAGTGTACATTTGCCGAACCATTGGCTGAGAGTATTGCCCTAATCTCACTAAATCAATATGAAACCTATTGGGAAATCACTCCCGAAGGCAGTGTTCTACTAGACTTGGCGCCATGAACACCAGTCAAATAATCAAAGTATTTAATATGGACCCCTACATGTCCCAGTACAAATCCTATTGTCTACCCTCAGACTATCTTGGAAAAATTCAAAGTGCGAACAATACCTTGATTATTGTTAATAGCAGTCCATCGACTGTGCTGACGGGTCATTGGCTGTGCATCTTTCAAACAATGAAGACGATTGAATTTTTTGGTCCTCTTGGTCTACTCTTTATATTCTACACACCCCACATCAGAAACTATATTGAGAGCAGTGGGAAAACTATTATTCAAAATCGAAAGAGGGTGCAGGATCTAACGACTAAAAGCTGTGGCTTCCATGCACTACTATATTTTGTGTTCCGATGTCATGGCTATATTTACATGCAGTTTCTCCATATTTATGGTGACAATCCACGTCTGAACGACTTTCTAGTGGAAAATATTCTCTCGGAACTATACAGTATTGATTTCAGTGCCCTAAGAGTAAAGTGCTTTAAAAATGTTTGTGAATTTGTTTATTAATAAAATGTATGTATACAACAATGTCTTTAAATCTTCACTTTAGATGTCTTCATCGGTGCACACGCAACTGTCGTGAACCCCTAATGCTGGTAAATTATTTGGATTCACTAAATCTTGATCTTGATTGACTGCAAAGTCAGGGTCACATTTTCTACAGTACAATGTAACTTCACTCTTATCATATCTCTTTGTATAGTCAATGATACTATTTGCATTCATATTATGAAATTCAAGAGTTTCAATCTGTCTATTTGAAGCAATATCACATACAGTGTTTTCAAGCGGTGAATTACATTCGGTAACTGCTAAATAAAAATCACTTGGTTTATAGTCATAGTAGGCAGTGTCGTCACAGCGATGACGTAGAAGCCAGATTGTCTTGTTACCCCAACAATTGAATCGTAGACCAGATTCCTCTTCCCAGAATAATTTAAGTCCACGACGATACCAATCTCGTAGAAATAAACTAAAATCACGTTTAGGATTCTTTCCAATCATAGCGGGGTAAGTATTCTCCCACTGATCACATTTATCATAGTGACAATTGGAGCACAGGTTTCCTCTAGGGTGAGAGTCACAAATCTCTTCGAGACATGAACCACATCCTGTAATTTTTAATGTATAATCTGTATTAAATTTGCGTGTGTAACATAATTTGCAATATTCGCGATAGTCATCTACTACTTTACAAGTATCACATTGAGTCCAACTGCCAAGAGCTTATATGCATAATTGGCGTATATGTAAAATTTTTTGATTTCTGAGATCAACTCACTCGCAGCTTAAACGAAACTGATCGTCTTTATTGAATAAATTCAAAGGGAGAGGAGTAGCTCTGTGACGTTACCTTTTTCGAAGGAGGGGCCATCTACATTGAATACATTGGCAATGATTTCAAAAGTATATCCACAATATGATTCTGCTTTGTTCCAATTAATACATCAATAAATTAAGTATATGCATTTGAATCACATTTTAAAAGTTTCATGCAATAGTCCAATGGGGGAGAATCACTTTTCATTATATTGTCAAGTGTTCTCTGAGTGAATATCCTGCGTTGAAGAGATAACTCGAGAAAATCATCATCCAAAATCAAATGTTTTTCCATAAACACTAGATTTGATCCAATTCTCTCTTTCTCAAATTTATTCATTTTTCAGTCCTTTCACTCTGACTGCTGACTCTAGACTAACCCAGATTCGTTAGCCCTAACCAGAAAAGAAAGAGGACATTTTCGATTTCGAAACAATTTTATTGAATAATTATAACATCAATAATACTATGCATGTACAATTAGCGATAGAGTTTATTTTCTTCGATATGTTTCACTAAAGCACTTAAATCACGTTGAAGTCTATTCACATGTGCTATATCAACTTTTGCAGCAAAACATAATTGATCTTCCATTTTAAATTTGCTCAAGGATATCACATATCTTGCATATACTTCAACCCATTCCAGACAAAGCCGCGATCCTTTCGTGATTACAACCGCAATTTTTGGTGCTCTTGTATCATTAGCATCTACTCCACCACCATCTTCTAATAGTGTAAACATTCCAATCATTATTACAATTATGTTACCAAATGAGTAAAGTCAAAACAGTTTTTCTCACTCCTTTGAATTCTATTCACAGACTAATAAAACTACAGCAAAAATCCTTTCCTTATATTCCCTCCGCCGCTAATATGTAAACAAGCCCTCTGATTGGCTGAGAAGGAAACGCGTGATCTAACGGTTTCCTGGAAACTCATAACATTTGCCTCGAGCAACAACAACAACAACATCAAATAAATCGACATGTTGGAAATTTAGGTCATTGACTCCGGTACCCGTTAGACTCAAAACATCCATCAAAGTGAGAAAGTTCCTGTTTTTCATTCTCACTGACAAAAACCATAAAACAGACATAAATCGATGTTGACATCCATGAAAAACATCAAATAAATTGACCAACAATCATAACATTACATTAAAAATAAATAAATGTGAGAAAATTCCTGTTTTTTAAAGTGATAAATATACTGTTTTTTCATTCTCAATGACAAAAACCATAAAACAGACATAAATTACTGTTGACATCCATGAAAAACATCAAATAAATTGACCAACACACATAACCATCCAAGAAAACATCCATCAAAGTGAGAAAATTCCTGTTTTTTCATTCTCACTGACAACAAACATAATATGTAATTATGTTTGTAAAAAATAAATTATGTAAAAAAAAGTTGTAGGTGGCAGCAGGGGGGGGTGACACGAGTATAAGATAGCCTTCTACTGTTTCCTGTAAAAAAAAAGCCAAAAGTCCACACAGCTTCAAATAGGAGGCTAGAAGAATCTCGAAAAAAAACACCAGAAGCGTAAAATAATTTCTCACGATCCAGGCATAGCTTTTGTGGCCGAGTAAATTGTATCAGGTGATTAGCACTTCCACTGCTTAAACCTTATGGTCAGCATGGATTCGTTCGATATTTTATTTTAGTTTTATTTTTATTTTTAATGGTGTAATATGTAGACAAGGAGATATTGGTGA
>NC_142798.1:44152591-44202677 GCF_049724085.1 Artemia sp. Qi Xiang Cuo | reverse complement strand
GTCCGAACTCTGGCTGCCAGTCATTGAGTGAGGGCGTACCTTTTAAGGCGCTTTATGACGGGAAAACTAAAAAAAAAGTGGTAGATTGGAAAAAAAAATGCTCCAGGGTGGAATTTTCGGTGATTAAGAATATCCGTCTTTCATAGTCCTTTAAGATTGACCAAATGCCTCTAAGATGTCACTGAGTTAATTTTCTTCCCTGTCAGCGTCAGGCGCATCAGCTCTGTCACATCATCCACTGTCAGACGCATTTTCACCTCCATTTTTTGAATATATAGAACTGTTGAACGGACTCATTTTGGCCGATGGTACGAATGACGAAAAGCAGTGGCCACTGACAGACATCCACAGTCGAAAAATCAAAATTGCGTTTAGGATTGGTAAAAGCATTTTATTCTGAAGCCTTGACTTTACACAGTTCATCATAGAAAACGCTCTCTCAACAACTGCGTTGCTGATAGGCAAACTCAGCAACGACAATGCCCACTTTGCCAAATCCTGAAAGACTGGCTCTCCAATAGGGTCGCGAAACTGAAGCACGTGGACTCAGAACTCAGAGGAGTCTTTTCGAAGTTCTCCGCCACAATGTTCATTCCAGTCAACCTCGAGCAGGCGTCACCACTGGTTTTCCATGTCTCCAAATTCTGTCACTGGAATCACACTAAGAGGTAGGTCGGCGAATCTGGGTCTAGTCGGAGATAAATATATTGTCGGAGAGAAAATTCTCAATTTCAGAAGGGAATCAATGGCAAGAGGTAAACGTTTCAGAACTGACCTCACAGCCGTCTTGAGAAACCCATGACAGTGAAGTTTTATCTCCTCTTTCATCTCCCTTGGAAGATCAGCTTCGCTGAGTACAGAAAGAAACACATGCCAAAAGTCTACCTGGTCGACAGGAAGGTAGTAAATTAGAAACTCAAGGTTGACGTTAAGGGACACTGCAGACGGTCGAAGGATCCTGCGCAGGATGCACATGACCAAATCTTTCAGCTCTTGAAACAGACGAAATTGGTCTGCATTCAAATGTTGAAATAGTATGTTCACCCTTTGAAAGTCGGCCAATAGCGGTTTCAGAAAGACAATGTATAGACGGTTGCACTTATCACTGTACATTTCGTGTAAAGTTCTTGCTGTATAGCACCGCTCTTTTTCCTTGGCGATGCGGAAATGTGTTGTCAGTTCGAGGTATTGCTCATCAACTCTACACACTGCGGTGTATCACGACAACCAGCGTGAACTTGAAGGGGCCACAATTTTAAGGGGCGAATTTCCATGATTTATCAGCCTATATATCTGGCCGTACGCTTCCCTTCGCAACGGGCTTACGCTAGACCACTTGTACGTTTCCGAGAGCATAAATTCTAGGTTGCTCGGCAACTCTTCCACCGCCTCGGACGCGCACAAGTGCAGAGATTGGCAAACACATTTGAAAAGCTGAAGGTGGGGTAACCCATCTGCTTTCAACAATGTAAATAGAGAGTGATTTGCGCCATACATGTTATTTGCCCCATCAGTACCAATACCAATCAGGTTTTTAAGAGGTACTTTGCACTCTGCAAGAAATTTTGTGAGTTCTGCGTGGAGTATAATAGCTGTAGTTGATGGAACTTCAACCATTACTAACGCAGTACACACTATCTTTTTCAACTTCGGGCTGTAATATCGAATGCAAATACACATGAACCTCATTGTAGAGACATCAGTGGACTCATCCAGCATTAGAGAGTACTTACCATCTTCAATGTCAACAACTATTTGCTTCAGGGTTTCAGGTCCAAGCACATTCTAAATGAGAGCGGACCAGTCAGTTTTTTTTACCCTCACCGATTCACAAATAAACCCAGGACATAAGTTTTTGATGATAGTAGAAAGATGGTCGATTGTTCTCACCGATGAGTGACAGGCTACATGAGCAGTCAAGACCAGCTCCACTTTCCGCGAAGCCAAGTTCGTCGACGTAACTCCTATAAAATTAGCATACATTATTATTGATTATTTTGGCTATGTTTCATAACCAATTATTTCGGCTATTTTAAATAGCGTTACCATCACAGGGGATTTGGTTGGGGGGGGGGGGGGAGCAAACAGTACTTACGGTATGTACCAAGGCAGGCCAATTACCATGTGGTGTACATTGTGAAGTTTTTGAGGCAATTACTAAAAAAAACCTCCCCACCCCACAACTCTGGGACCAAAAAATGATTAGCACTGTTGTGGTATGCCTCTTTACAAAAGCACAAGTGTGCTTCCTTGGTTGATTTTAATGACTGGTCCCCGAACTCCAATTGGGTCCCCCATACGCAAAATAACGGGCCACTGGCTATTAATCGTTATCAAATTCTGTTGAACCTAATGGTAGATACTCTTGGTTGAATGACGTATTTGAAGGCCTCTCTAAAATACACAAAGAACTCAAGATGGGGTTAAGACTTCCCAACGAAACACACACTGGACATTGGGCCTTATTAATATTATTTGAAAAAAACTACGTTTTCCAAAGTGTTACAAAGGCTGAGTCAACAGTTTAACCAGTAACCAGGACATGGATGAGGCTAGGCAGGGGCGGGGCGTCTAAATCCAACCCTACCTAATTTAACGTACTTTAACTAAAAAAAAGTTTATTAAACTTAAAGTCAGTAGCGACATTATAACATAAACCGCACAGAAATTAGTCTGTATAAGAACGGGGCTGTACCCTCCTCAACGCCTCGCTCTTTAAGCTAAAGTTTGAGTTTCTCACAACTCTTTATTTAAACAATAAAAACTTTAGCGTAAAGAGCGAGGCGTTGAGGAGGGCACAGCCCCTTCATATACGGAATAATTTCTGTTGGTTTTAAGTTTTAATGTCGCTCCTTACTTTCAGTTTAAAAAGCTTTTTTTATTTAAAGGCTGCGAAAGCGGGAGTTTGGGAGGCGGCAGCCCCCCCAACTGCATCTCCTAATCCCTGGACGTTTTAAGGTTTAAAATTGTGACTCAGACTCTTTAGCTCTTTAGAAAACATAGTTTTTTTCAAATAATTTCTGCATGTTTTTGTACATTTTATTACTTATTATTGCTTGACTAACTGTTAGATGATCGTGTCAGGAGTTAAAGTTTGGGGGCTGCCACCCCCAAACCCCCTGCTCTTTAAGATTAAGGAGGCACACTAGTGACTCTATGCAGAGGTCTTCTGGAAAAGAATGGTGAGCCGAAGTATTTAAGAGATTCGATTTAAAAAAGACACTGAGTCTAAATTTTAAAAATTACTTTAAATATGTGAAAAAAATTATTTGACGGAGAAATTAACCCGGGGCGTACGCCTGACAGTCAGGAGTAGTGACAACTGTACCAAACAAACGTTCCATTATTTTTATTCTGTGCGATGTATTTTTGACGCAAGGAAATCCCCACAAAACTTGATATTTGGTTTTTGGAAAACAGGGAAGGAGTGATCAGATTGAGCCGAAATTTCGAGGATAAGCTTCCAGGCCCCAGGAAAGCTTATCCTCTAAATTTCAGCCCGATCAGACACCGTGAAAGGGGGGCTGTGGGGGGAAAATTTAACGTGGGTTCTTTTAGGAAAAACGAGGTTTTTCGTAAGTGTAAATTCGGGGGATATTTTTTTCGGTCTGAAAATATCAAAAGGCCCTAACAGATCCAAGCCCGCTTCAAAACAGTCCTCAGTCACCCGAATTCGTTCACAACTGTGGTCTGTAGGCGTGGCTAATAAAAAAAAGAGAAATGAACTTTAAGGGGATATATTTGGTTTTTGGAAAACAGGGAAGGAGTGATCGGATTGATCTGAAATTTCGAAGATAAGCTCTCGGGCCCTAGGAAAACTTAACTTTTAAATTTTAACCTATATTTTTAATGGTGCCCAATCGGACAACGTTAAAGGGGGGCTGTGGTCGGAGGGTCGAAACTTCCGGCCCACTTTTACCCATGAAGATAAAGTCGGAGGGGGTAAAATTTTGCACGTTTCTTAGTTGGAGCTTGGGCTACAAAATGCAATCACCGCTGTCTCTCTCCGACCGCTAGGACCGGAAATCGCTTTACATTGTGGTGGGTCGCCTCTTTATAGAGGCTCAAATGTGCCTCCTTGACGAAGTTTCGGAGGAGTGCTACAAAGACCAATCTTTCTGGGAGGTTTATTGATGACAAGAACGTAGGGACCCCCTTATTGGTAAGCCATGCTCAAAAGATAAGTACTCGCCACATTCAGTAACTGGTTTCTGTATTTTCAGACTTGCTGACTGCTTCGTATGCTTTTTTGATTTCATGTGCTGCACCATATCATGTTTGTGAGCCCTAAGCTCTGTACCATTGCAGATTTTACACGATGCTTTTGTGTCATCACCTTGAACACGCTGAAGCCAGCCTTGGAATTTTGTATCTTTCTCCCACACAGCCTCATATAGTCTTTCATAGCTCTTTTTCACAACTTTTATCATACTGGCTCTTGGTGTAACATTTCTTCCTTCTTTAGGTTCCTTGCTGCTTCCTTCATTTTGGCTTCTGGACACCATTTCTCCTGTTTCACTTTCAACACAATTTTGATTGTTTGTTTCAGTCTTTTTGTTAGGGTTCTGCATATTACTAGTAATTTTGGACGGGGCAGGCTTAACTACGTTAGTAGACCCTGAGGTAGCAATCTGGTTGGCTGAGGTAACAATCTGCTCGGCAGTAGATGCTTGAGGTATACGAAGTTTAGAAAGGGAGGTTTGAACCACCCTTTTTGGGACTAGGACAGGCTTAAGTACTTTAGTAGAGACTGAGGTAACAATCTGCTTGGCAGTGGATGCTTGAGGTACACCAAGTTTAAAAAGAGAGGTTTTAACTACCCTTTCTGGGACTAATTTTGGTGTCGGACTGCCAGCATCTGAGTGACTGTTCACCACTTCGGAGGTAGAGCCCGCTACGTCTGGATCCACCAGTTCTTGGACTAATTTTGATTCTTTTAACAGCTCTGCCACTGTCTTAGACTTTGGTAGAACAGCCCGTTTTTGCCTGTAGTGGCTGGTGGCACTGCTATCACTGTCCATGCTGTCAGTCTCAGAGTCACTGCCATCTGTCTCATCAGGTGCCACTGCATCTTGGGCTGATGAATCATTACACAAATGTGTCACTATTTTAACTTTTGATGGACCAACTTGTATGTATTTGGTGATTGCACTGCTATCTCTAGTACCTAGACTCATTCCAGGTGCTGATTTGTCTATTAAAGCTCGTTTTGGCTTGGATCCACCACCATCAGCACCATCTGTTCCAGCACTGTCCAGTTCAGTTGAGTTTGAAGGCCTAGTAACAGTGAAAAAATATGAAATTTTTTTCTTCCTGTTTCCATCATATCCAGTTCAACGTTTCATTTTTATTTTCGCTAGGGGTGAATGACATTCAATCTGAAAAGAGTATAGAAAAATAAACCGAATCTGTTAGTTCATCTTGGAGTAAAAATTGACAATAAGGTCCAAGCTAAGCTTGTGCTTGTAACAATATTTGAATAATATATCCCGCCTATTATGACGACTTCTAATTACTAAAAGATGATTTTTTAAACATCTTGCAACACAGCTGGGTTATAGATTTACATTGGAATACTGACTTAAAGAAGTTTAATTTTTGATTTCAGAAGTTTAATTTCAGAAAAAACTCAGCCCTGGGTCAAATTTCACATTCAGGTCATCTTGCATGGAGGCTCTTGACTCGCGAAATGTCATAACTTAAATACCTTTCTCCAGGGGTTTTGTGGGGTCAAGTTACACTTGTAGTTATGTTATTCTGACTGATTAAATCTTTTAAAAATTAATATTTTCCTGGTTAATTTTTATTATAAGCCCACCCAGCATGAGCAGTCTGGAGGAGAGTATGGAGGAGTTGAATTCAAATTTAATTGGAAATCAATCACCCCAGGGTTAAACTAGAATTCCTCACCTCAAAATAGAAATAAATTGAATCCCAAACTGCAATCCATGATTTCAAACAGCTCTTAATAAGGGAATTTAATGGATATGCCCAAGTATATGTTGATCGATCTTTAAGTGAAGAGGGATGCGGAAGTGGATGCTTTTTAAAAGAGCTCAGCCTATCCATAGTGAAAAAACACAAGGCAGGGACCAGCACATTAACGGCTGAAGTAGCTGCAATCAATGGGTGTTTAGAGACTCTAATTAAACTGAAACAGAGCAATAAACATATAGTAGTATTCTCTGACTCCAAATCTGCTCTATATATCCTATGAAACACTACTTTTGAAACACTGGGCATAGGCCTACATCAAACCAAAGAAAACCTAATCAGCCTTGGAAGATTAGGCTTTGTTACTAAATTTCAATATATACCTAGTCATCTAGGTAAAGAAGGAAATGAAAAAGCAGACAAGATAGCAAAGCAAGAAGCAAAAAGCCAAATGGAAACAGTGAAATCTCTAACTATAAGGGATACGACTAGATTATGACTAAAAACATTGCTTGAATTAAAGCCACCAAATTTATCCCCCTTTCCAACCAGTATACAATCAGTCTGGTTCAACTGCCTGTGTTCATATATGGCCAACTTCAACCACCACTCTCCTTCATACAAAATAAAGCAGCCAAATGGAGAAGTTGCCAATAGCCCATTTTGCAGGTACTGTAAAAACACAGAAAAAACCCCTGAGCATATGTTATTGAATTGTAAAATACTGGAAAGAAAACTGTCAATAGATCTAAATCTACAACACCATATATAGTAGGTCAAAATACGCTGAGTATACTGAATTAGATAAACCCTACTATGATGTTACCTCACATTATTAGCTAATAGCTGATTTACATCTTTCCATATTCATCCACATTTTGAATATTAATAAGCAGTGTTTACAACAAGGCAGTTTACTATAACAGTAACATATTTTTTACAACAAGAGAAACTATGTAGTAAGGGATTATCTCATTCAGTAAAAATTGAATTCTCCCCAGAAGAAGTGTATGAACTTATCATGAGAAAAGAAGAACAAATTAAAGATTTGGATCTATTGTCAACCCAGCCCAGAAAGAAGATGGGTCAATGATCTGATTTTCAGGACACTTGCCTTGATTGTCTACAGTTGATTGATTAATTTTAATATAACAATGAACCTTGTTTATTTCAAAATCTGAAAGGTTTTTTTCTAAATAACAAAACAATAGGATGACTTCCATAGTTGCTGTCTGTTAAAGGTAATGTCTCATGTTTAATTATCAATGTTGTGGTCAAGGTTTGTAGACTATTGGCCAAGATTGATAATTCTGAAAATTAGTAGTGGTCAAGAGTAAAGTCTCAGCTGCATGGTAAAGGAGATACTGAATTCTAATCAGAGATACAGCTCAGATTAGGCACTGGCTAATCACTAGGAGTCTTACCCTATAGGCGTAGGCTACAGCAACAGTAACAAAGAAATCAGACATCAAAGCAAGGGTAATTCATCTACTTATCCTGCTCCTGTATTTATATATCTCTTTCTGATATTTTCATTAGTATTATATGGTACTTTATTACATATTAGCTATTAGCCTATATTATATATAGCTAATTTCTCTAGTATTTAACTATAGGCTAATACATTGGGAAAAATGAATAAAAGTGAGTCTGAAACAAGATTGATTGCTTCAGGTTTGCTTATGTCACAAGCTGGTGCTCATCACTGCTAAAAATCGGGGTGCAAACCAGTCATGTACACCAGCTATTTTTCTGTGGCATGTACCCAATTTGCTGGTAGCTAATGCATTGAGGTCCACACCTCAATGCATTGGGTACCCCCCCCATACCAGTTAGGGATTAATTGTTTTATGTACAACCATCAACATATAATGTACTCCTTCACCACTGTAGTAACATACCACAGGATCTGTACCTCAGAATTTGATACATACATCTAACCAAGTGTACTACTCTATATAGAGCATAGCAGGACCTACTCCATATATAGCAGAGTAGGACCTATGCCATGTTTAATGTAGTACTGATTGTGGAGTGTAGCACTCAAATTCTTAGGTACAGATCCTTTGGTGTACTCCTGCAGGGGTGAAGTAGTACATTATGTTGATGGTAGTACATAAAACAATTAATATCCCCACTCCCCCATAACAATTTTCACTTTTGCATGTATTCTGAGAAAACCAATGGCCAATTTGCTTCTTCCTTTGAGCATATTTAAACTGAAGTGATGCAAAGAAAACCTCAAATATAAATAGGCTAAATGTATTTTCTCAGAATATACCTAGACAAAAAGTGAAAACAGGTATGGGGGTATCCAATATATTGAGGGCAGTACCCAATGCATCGGGGTATGGACCCAGTCGGCTAGGCTGTGTACCCAATCTGTTTGTACAGAGATACAAACCACAGAAAATAGCTAGAGTGTGCATGACGACAGCATGACGACTCCTGGACAACTCACATGAACTAAACAGTTAAACAGGATCTGTAGATGTTACAGACATGTCTGTTATGAGTTTGATTCCTGGCGTTATTCTATACTATACTGATAAGTAACAGCTAATATACTGTACCTTCAGCTGTAGTTCAACCCCATGACTTAATGGCTAATGCTTTTTATGCTGTTGTTACGAAGCCACGTGTCTCTTAGGATTTGAAAACTTCACTGCAGTGCCGCGGTTAGATTTGTATTTTGACCATAGAGTTAAAACGTGATTTTGACCTTTCGTGAGCATTCGTTCGTTCGTCCGTTCGAAAATCGGATGAATTGCCAAAAAATATAAAATCTTCCCGAAAAAGTAAATCACGCCAAGAAATAAGCCAGTTCAAAATAAAAATAGCCAAGTTTTAAGCCACAAGCCAGTTCCAAAAATTTTCACGCCAGTCGCCAACAAAATAAGCCAGTTTGGCGTAAAATAAGCCAATCTGGCCACACTGAGAACAAGTAAACTAAAATGGCTGGGAGAAGGCGGAAGCTTCTGTTGATGATAGGTGATGAAAACAACGGTACCTCTAGATAACACGAAACACATCTTTAAAGATGGCGTGTAAGAGCCTATTCCCAACATTAAAATTTTGTAATCTTCAAGTTTCTGATTAATCTTCATTCGTAAAATCTGATATGGCATATATTTATCCGGTAAAATTGGGATAATTTATACTACTGACCTCTTGATGCTCTTTCTGAATATAACATTCGCTTTATTAGGAAATTCAATTTTTAGCCTTCCAAGGACACTCAAAGCTTATACTTTATTTCTCTTATTTCAGATACCGCTGTTAGCATAACTCTTGTTAAAAATGGTTTACCCGTGAAATTGAACCAACATAGACGAAACAATGAACCAGAAGAGACATGGAAATACATAATTCGGGCAATATATCAGCACATAAGGGAGGGGGGGGGGGTAAACATAAAGAAGCTAGAGTTTAAGCGAGTCAACTAAAACTATTAAGCACATAATGGAATTGTTTTTTTTAACCCTTTTATATAGCCAGGAATAAGAGAAGAAACTACCATCTTTGTAAATTTTTCGCTTTTCCTATTATTGACTTACGAATAAAGCAAGCAAACATACCACTGGATGCCTTTTTTTATGCTCTTTCCAAATATAATAATCATTTTTGTCACAAATGAATTTTACCCCCACCCTTATATGTACCAATTCAGGGTATATATTTGAACATTAGGGGGGTGGGGGTAATTTATTTCTGATGCAAACGAGGTGATTTTAAACTTTCCTCCCACCCCCCTTAATGGGCAAATATATACGAGTTGGTATATATTTATGTACCAATATTAATTTTATATACCCCTATAATATATATATATATATATATATATATATATATATAGGAGTGGGGGTGAAATTCATTTGCGACAAAAATGACTATTATATTTGAAAAGAGAATAAAAAATGGCATCGAATGGTATGTTCACTTTATTCCTAAGTCACAAACAATATGAACTGCGAAAAATTTACCACCATCTTTGAGGGTCCTTAGTGGGCTGTTAATGAATGCATCTAGTGCTACATTCACCTTATCTGCACGTCAGTAATATAAGCTTAAAAAATGTAACATAATCCCAAAAAGAATACAATATTACATAAAAACTCAATAAAAAATTTAAAACTGCTTACATTTACTGTTACTGTTTACATTGGTAGCTAATTAACAGCTGACCAATCAGAGACCACTTTGTAAATTTTACAAAGTGTTAACACTTTGTAAATCAGATATCTTAGAATCAAGATTTCATCCTGAATCCAAATGTAACATTTATTTGCACTGGAAGTGAACTTCCCCTAGTCTTAAACCAAAATAGAGTGTGGTCTAAGAAATATGGAATGGATCTACAGCCCAGAGAATAGCCTGGAAAGGAGTTTTCAATCTCTACTACCACTCCTTCACCATTTGCAGGGTTTGAAGGAATCTGTGAAAATGATCACATCTAGTTCTAGCTGAGCTTAAAACTTTTCCTCAAAGTTAAGACCTGACTTTGCAGGATTTTTAAAGCCTTACAAGTGGACATGGATGAAGGTAGGGGCTTTCAACAGTTTTCTTGGCCATAATTTGGAATGTGGATCCATTTATGCAAGTTTGACTCAACTAGTTTGCCAACTTTTTATGGCCACTACTAGTGGATTACTTTTTATGGCTGTAATTACGGAAATGTGAAAAAAAAAACAGTGCAGTTCTATTAGCCAGGCAACACAAATCAAGAAAATTGGAAATCAGCTAGCCATTACCCAGTAATTGGATGTCTCACGCAGCATAAACAAGGGTTTCTCACACCAGAAACTATTTAAACTTTAGTTTTTGGGGGGGGGAGGTACCGAGGTTAATTTCTATATCTAATATATGCTATGCTTTACCCCCCTAATGTGCTTAATTTTGTAATCTTCAAGTTTCTGATTAATCTTCATTCGTAAAATCTGATATGGCATATATTTATCTGGTAAAATTAGGATAATTTATACTACTGACCTCTTGATGCTCTTTCTGAATATAACATTCGCTTTATTAGGAAATTCAATTTTTAGCCTTCCAAGGACACTCAAAGCTTATACTTTATTTCTCTTATTTCAGATACCGCTGTTAGCATAACTCTTGTTAAAACTGGTTTACCCGTGAAATTGAACCAACATAGACGAAACAATGAACCAGAAGAGACATGAAAATACATAATTCGGGCAATATATCAGCACATAAGGGAGGGGGGGGGGTAAACATAATGAAGCGAGAGTGGAAACGAGTCAACTAAAACTATTCAGCACATAATGGAATTGTTGTTTTTAACCCTTTTATATAGCCAGGAATAAGAGAAGAAACTACCATCTTTGTAAATTTTTCACTTTTCCTATTATTGACTTACGAATAAAGCAAGCAAACATACCTCTGGATGCCTTTTTTTATGCTCTTTCCAAATATAATAATCATTTTTGTCACAAATGAATTTCATACTTTTTATTAAAAAAAAGCACGTGGTCCAATCTAAATACTAGGTGTCAATTAGGCTGCCCATAAAATTTTTCCCGTCAGATAGCGTTGCTAGGCATATGTTAGACCAGTGGTTTATTATTTTTACCACATACGGATCATGGTAAAAAAATATAAAAAGGTGGTTTCGTATTGGAACCACTTCGTCGGAAAGGGTTAATGAATTTTTTCATTTTGTTCATGAAATAATTCTATGTTGGGACTTGAAAACAGAAGCTTTATTCTGTGTGACTTATATATATTTATATATATATATATATATAAATATAAATTTATTTGTTATGGATGAGTTTATTTGGTATTTATGCTAAACCAGCACTATAGACTGTACATGGAAACCCTTCAAATGGGTATTTCCTATTTAAATTGACGGCAAAGCGTGATTTCTCATTGCATTTACAATATTTAACCGGTACTTGTACATTATAACTAAACCAGCACTATAGAATGTACAAAGAAACCAGACAAATGTGTAGATAAATACTAGATACAAGATAAATTAATGGCAAAGCCAGACAATTACCAGACAATTAGTTTTGGCTTTGTTGGAAAATAAATTGTATCTATATTTTATTGAAGTATTTATTTGGTAATTTGGGTAGGTATTTAACATATGCTATGCAACCCCCCCCCCCTAATGTGCAAATATATAGCCCAAATCTGTTTCTAAGCTTATGTCTTCATCATATTTTTTTTCCACCCAACTTCACTTATCAAGGGTGTATTAGGCCTATATAACCAACAAGTAGCGCAAAGACAAATAAAAAGAATTTTGTATAGGAATTTTGGCAAATTCCCTAGCCTAAAATTTCCTGTAGAAAACAAAGGTTTAATTTGCTACTGTGCAGGGCAGGAGGCAAGTTTTACCAGTGTTTGGCAATGTTATATATTGATGTTGATATATTGGACCAAATATTGATATCAAAACCTAAACATCAAACAGTTTGTGGTAACAAATTGTAAGTAAGGAGTGACCCAGATCAATAATAACCAAAACTCTAAAAAACAAAAATTTTAATATCAATAGATATATCAAAACAATTGGCTTTTTATGTTGATTTCATGAAGGCTAAATAAATTTTATCAGGTTTAATGTTACCCATCAAAGGCTACAAGCCTGAGAAAACTTTCCCAATTTTTGAAAAAAAAGGTAAACAGCCCCCAAAAGTCAAGTGATCTCAATGAAAATCACACACTCAAATTCAGCATATCAGAGGACCCTACTATTTAGGTTTCAAGCTCCTATCTACAAAAATGTGGAATTTTGTATTTTTTGCCAGAAAAAAGATCACAGATGCATATTTATTTGTTGTTGTTTTTTTTTCTACTATCCAGGGATGATTGTATTGACCCAGGGGTGCTAGAATATCATAAGAGGGCTCATTGAATGGAAATTAAAAGTTCTAGTGCCTTTTTTAAATGACCAAAAAAATTGGAGGGCAGGTACTAGATGCTGAGATTCAATGCTTAAGTCTTTTTAAATTGCCGCTATAAATTGCCACCGAAGAAGTTGTTTTATAGAGAGTGTTGATGCCAGTCATTTTAATACTTTTTTTTTAAAGAGCAGTGGTAAAGGGTGAATATCAAAATATGAACACTAAAGACTGGCATGAATGCTATCTATAAAAGAACTTATTAGGCGGCAATTTATAAAGACTTAAGCATTGAATCTCAGTGGCATGGGTTTTGAAAACTTTTTATTTAAAGCTGGAAAAAGAAGGATTTTTAGAGGAAAGACTTGATGATAAAGGTTCTCCCATTGGATAATATAAGAACTAGGATCATTATACATATTTTAAAGTAAGAATTGTTTTCTTAACATGTCTGCTTGTCAGGTGACACAAGGCTAAACAAATACCTTTGAAAGAATTGATTTAGTTAAGCAAGAACTAGGGCTGTTGAGACACATGCTTGGAAAACAATTCTTACATTAGTAATACACATTAAAATTTTAACTAAGAGGCTACTAAAATATTTTCATAAAATACTTGTCCAAAATTACCCATAGTTTACCAAAATCACCCTAGCAGTCAACCTATAGTTTTTATTTCTGAAGTTCAGGTAGGTAGGCATACAGACATGTGCATTATGCATTTCTCTAGATTATAGATAATATAAAGTGTGTGAATAATAGCTTTAACACACATTTATTCCTAACTCAATAATATGATTTCATAGATATTGACCAATGCTTGTCAACTCCAAGAACAATGATGAAAAGCCTAGGCTTAAAGATCAAATGCTAAAATTCTAATTTAGTTACTTTTACCTATCTTGGAAAGGGGTGAGGTTAGGAAAATGAAACTTTCAGGGATGGGTCTACAGGCTAAAATATGTCCTGGGAAGTATTTTGAAGTACTTATCTCCTTTCCTTCTCCCTCTAGAGGATCCTGAAATTTGCCTACATGACAAGTCTATACCTATTGAAATTTTTACAAAACAACATTTACCTTAATTTTCAGTTATAAGATTCTTTTCCTCTGGCTTTAGTTCTGAAAATGCAATTCCTGTTATTTGAGTAGTATTTTAAGCCATATCAATGTTAATTTTCAAAATTTAGGAAATGTATTTGCATCTTTAAAACTATAAATCAGGATTGAGCAAAGTTGAGAGGCTGAAAACCATTTTGTTGGACTTCATTTTAAGCAGAAGATCTATTTTAAAAGGTAACACACAGATTTTTAAAGGTCATCAAAGGTCAGGACCCTCTAGAGGGAGAAGGAGTGGAGGTAGGTGCTTCCCGGGACATACTTTAGCCTGTAGATCTATCCCTGAAAGTTTCATTTTCCTAACCAAACTCCTTTCCAAGATAGCCAAAAGTAGCTAAAGCAGAATTTTACCCTTTAATAGGAGATAAAAACTAAAGACTATCACTACGATTAGGATTGTTATAGCCTATTCAAAATTTTTTACCTTGGTTCTATTAGTTTTATCAGTTGACGCTGCTTTAGAAGTGATGAAAGAGAGAAAAAAAAATAAGGATATATTTATGAAAGAAATTTGAAAAAATATAATTTAATTTTTGAAGAAAACTGCCATTTAAAGCATTCTGGGTTCATATTAATACCTATATTTATTTTAATTAATCAAAAACTATAATTATTATTTACAACCATAGAATAATAATGACAGAGTCAAAGACAGATATGGAACAGTAACTTCACAACTGTTTTTTTTATATAGGGGTGACGTATCCAACCAATGGTTATAGTATGTAGTCGGGGAGCCAAAGTTGAAAATCTGACAAAATAGCAATCTGAGGGGGACAAGTGATTTGAGAGAGGTTTTAGATTAAATCGACCATGCTGATTACGAATATATCGGGAATATAATCGCCAAAGGTGCGCTTGGTGGTTTTTTGTAACTAAGTTCGTTGATTTTCTATTTCACTCAGACTAAGTCCAGCTTTCTACTAGAATATTGTAGTTGTCTCTTTCATACCTAGCCAAAACACTAGGCGATCGTTAATTTACCACACCAGAAAAGAAAATAAATAATCCTGCTCCAAGCACAACAGCTTCAATATGCTTCAAACTGCTTTTACAAGCTTTTGCTTTTTACAATTTTATTAACATACTATTGGTCGAATATACATAATTTAAATATGTTTAGCAATGTTTTTTAAGTTATTAATAGGTCAAACTCGTCGTTACTTTCAAAAAGATCGCATGATCTAGCACAAGCACAAAGCAAGTCGCACTTGCGGATTCCAGCACAGGAGCAATTTCAGTTACACATATTTCTACACTTGCAATGAAATGCGATACGTCTTATAGAAATCGGCCACTGCGACAATGTATTTGTCAGAGGAAAAGCCCCGAAAGCATCACTGCATATCCATCCGAAATTTAGGGGGTCTAAAACTATTGGTTCAGACTCCATAGCCTGGAAAACGATTCCTCACTGATATACAACTCTAAGGATGTGATATTTAAAGCTGTTTTCAGTGGGTGGAAGATTTTTTAACGTTTTTTTCCTATAGAATAAGTGCACTCGAAAGTCATTCAAGGAGTTAAAGTCAGTAGGATTCTTTCCATAGGTTGCGATTGTTACTTTTCTTGCCACCTCCGTCACTTCCTCAATATAATTTGATATATTGACGAGGTCAATCTTGACTTTTCTCGTCAGTTTCGCCATGTCACTAACAAGATCAAATTTCAAAGCTGCTTTCACAAATGTCTTCTTCCCCACAGAATATGCAGAGCTCGTCGTGTCAGTGTCACTAAGGCAGTGTAGCAGTCCAATGCTGACAATAAAGTCCCGTGGAAGAGAAATAGCTAGCTCGTGCACAGGGAAAATTCTGTCAGGAAATTGAAGGAATAGCTCCTTCTTTTTGTTCTCTTTCGTATCTAACAGCGTAGAGGAGTGTTGCAAAAGTATCACCAGAATATCTGTGTCATTGGCCCGCACAATGACAGAAGAACTTCCATTCCTAAAGCTGAAAGCAACATGGACTCCTACACGCATGTCTGCTTCTTCATGTGTGCTTGCAAGCTCAAGACTAAGAGGAGGCAAAGGTTCCAGGGATCCTTTTCTAGGCAATATCTCAACATGTCGACGATCATGGAAACCTTCAGCAAGTATAATATTGAAGTTCTTACTTTTACTTCCCACATTGCTCCAAAACTCATAAATAAAAGCCACCAAGTTAGCTTTGCAGAAAGAAATTCTAAGAATTGATTGCCAGGAATCACCGAGTTTGATGCTGTTACTATATGTGGTACTGACCTTCAAACTCTGCTCACCCCTTCGTCTATGGCAGCCACTACTGTCTTTTAGGAACACTGGTGAGCCGGTTGGGTCCTTCATTCCATAAATTCCATCATACCGGTCAGAAACCACATGCAGTTGGCATAGATTTTCTGGGAGCTGACTAAAAACCTCGCAAGTCAACCTTTTTAAAAAGTCAGTTAATGTCTCATCCCTTGACGGAGTCATAGTCCTTAAGAGCGGCATAAAGTCCAGAATGAGAGTTAGCTTCGAATTGACATCAGACACTGGCAAAGAGCAGGCCTTAGAATCTAGGTAAGACAGCCCTTCTATAAAGTTTATCAGATCAGCTCACTTCTAGTGCTCTGCCATACTTCACACTCAATTGCTTTCTCAGCATCCTAACATTATGGGCCTTTACTGCCAGACCTGAACTAGTTAGTCCGCTGCTTAATTTCTGCCTTAGCTCACTAAGCGAGCATATCCTTCCTTCCTTAAGACGAGTCTCAATTTCATCCACCACACTTTTTGCAATAGCCTCTCTGGCAAAAAAATTAGTCTCTTCCTCAGTCTTCTTTTTAAAGAAGCTAAGCATGCATTTTTGGTGGTATTTTGCATTCAACTGAATCAAATTTTTGTCATTGGACCTTGCAAACACAGCAGGCATTTCTCGTAAAAGTCTTTCAGTATGCTGTGATAACTTCTGTTACCTTTCTATCGTTTTAATTGCAAGAACATTCTCACTTTTACGCTTGGTAATTCCCTTTTTGCCACAAATGATGCAACAGTCAGCAAATGAATAACTCACTTCTGCTTTGCCAATGTTCTAGTGAGTCTTGCACGTGTAGCTGGCATATTTGCTTCCTGAAGACCTCCATGGAGATCACAAGAAAAAACTTTCTGTCTACAAGTTCTATGCCAAACAAGCCTTGTTTGTAAGACATTTGGTTGCTGACAGTCCTTTCTTGGAGCATGGTACTTAGCATTGCACTTGCATCTGGTCAATAGAAGTTCTCGGGCACGTTTTATATCACTAACAGTTTGAAGCTGTCCTTTTCCATCGGTTTGACACATCGGTTTGGCAGATTAAACACTTTGTATAATAATTTTTTTTTTGGGGGGGGGGGGGGCTATATAGAACATCTAATTGTTTTCTGGCAAATGATTCTATGCTATCCTGCAAAATAGAGAAGAAATTTAGTACGGTACTAATGGTAACCTTAGAAAAAAAATTCAAGAATTTCTTCATGATATATAACGGATCCATTTTCTTTATCTACAGACTATTATAGTCTATAATAGGACCCTATAAGTAGTGAAAAGACCTGGTGAAAAAAATCTTCAAACCAGAAAGTAATTAACGCCCCCCCCCCTCCAGCAGTGATAAGAAGTCCAAAATGGAAGAAAAAAGACACTTCTTAGTGCTAAATTTCAATTTTTTCGCCTCTGTAAAGCATACTCATATTCAGTCTTGGTCCCTCAAAAGATGGAAAATGACAATTCTTAATGTTCCATTGTGGAGGCAATGGGCCTTGGAGGCCTGAGTCTCAACCCATTTGAGTCCACCCTAAATAATAATAATAATGCTCCATTGAACCATTTTACAACTTTGTGGCATAGTATTGGGCATTGCGGCATAGTATTGGGCATTGCGGCATAGTATTGGCCAAAAAGAAGGTACCACCAAACCTTCTTCCACCTAGCCTAAAATTTTGTTGTGCCCCCTAATAGCACGTCCAGACTATCCGCTTTCTGGAAAAATGGGACGGAAATCTGGAAATGTAGACAGGTCTTCCCTCCCATTTTTCTGTTCTCTGGGCAGGAAGGATCAGAGGGTCCGAAAATAGAAAAATAGGACGGAAGACGGTAGTGTGGACAGCTTTTCTGGAAAAAATGCCAGAAAAACGAGACGATTAAACATGATAAGTAATAAATAAAAATAGTTGTCTGATGTGGTTTAAAATAGAAAAAAGGTAAATTGTCAAACTGAGGCTCTAAAATTGTTTTATATAGGTTTTGGCTCAGAAAAACAGATTTGATAAGGATGGCTGATAAACTTGTACCAATATTTTTTTTAAAACCGCCAAGTCTGGAGGGCTACTCCTTTTTCCGGATTTCCATCCCATTTTTTCAGAAAGGGGATAGTCTGGATGCGCTATAGAGTTAGTGACTTGAGGAGCAATGGTAAATAGTGAGACTCTTGACACGCAAAAAGGAAAGAGAAGACAGCCAAGTATTGTCAGAGTGTACCGCCTTTGCTTGACTATGCTTGAAAAAAACCTGTACCACTTAGGCTAGCTCACAAAAGAGCCAAGCTCTTCGTAACCCCCTCCCCCCGTGGACACCCTGCAATTTACTTAATAATAGTAAGAAATAAGTTGCTTTTATCAGGGGGGACTAATCTGCACCTTTACCCTACTTTTAGACCACTTAAGTAAGCCTCTAACTATCCTTTGACCCCAAACCTGATAAGATTTTTAGCCTATACATTATAAACTTATGTACCAAGGATTCTTGAAAGACGAGGCGAAACAATAAAAAGTGAAATCCTGGTAAAGACAAACCTTTAAGGATCAAATAATAGAGTTAATTAGCTTTTTAAGCTTTTTAACCATCAATTTGCACCAGTATGGCAGATGGTAGTAAACATAACCGCAACAAAGCCACGAGAACGATGCAGTATCATCTACTTAGCAATGAACAAGTTAAGTTTTAAATTTTTATCATAGATGATCGAGTCGAAACTTTGACCTCATATTAAACTATGAAGCGCACTTTGGCGGTCGCAATTCCCGAAATAAATGGAATCAGCATGTCCGAAAATATCGTTTCCAAAAGTCAGAACTCATGTACCAAAATGTTTTTTACAAACCGTTATTTGACGACTTTTTCAACTTTGGCTCCCCGACTATAAGTAATTTTCTAATTAGTTACAAAAACTCATGTAAAAAGTTGAAAAAAAATTCTGAAAATACTTTTTTCAGAATTAAATCAAGAGCCATATTAGACTTATGATTGCCAGAAATAGTCCCATAATAATTCAAACCTAATTCAACCAGAAATTGCTGTCATCAAATGAATAGATCGATTAAAATGAAATGATACTCAATAAAGTAATTAAGAAGTTGAAAAATAATCCCATCACAGTGTGCATATGACTGAACCCCCAAGCAACTGAACCTCCGTAAACCTGAACCCCCGTGCAACGGACCCCTCGGGCAACTGAATCCAAGGGTGCCGGCAGAAAATTTTACAGGGGGGGGGGGTTCCAAATGCCAAAATATCAGTGGTGGTCGGGGGACACGAAATATATTTCAGTAATTTTTTTTTCGTATTAATAAGTTTATTTTTGAATAATATTAGGAAAAAAACTCTCAAATAAAGAGTAAGTATATTGCATGCAAACTGAAACAAAATACATCAAAATTTTAACTACTAGGAGTCCTGGCGACGAGATCAATTTGTTTAATCTAAAATATATTTGATTTTTATGTATTTCATCTCTAAAATAAATCAAACTCAAACCAAAATTACAAAAAGATTTGCTTCCATAGATTATAACAAATGTAGACTTGTCTTTATGCAATTTCCAATGCCTTAGAATAGTTTACAGAAGGAGTAGAGATACTACAAAGTCATCCTGTCTGCAGATATACCACGTTTTCATTTTATAAAGGACGGTTATACTGCACTTAAAATGATTTGTTTGCAAATTTAAAAAGCAATTAACCAGGTATTTAAGGGACAGTTACCTAAAACTATATCCTGTGTAGGCATGTGTATGATTTTTAAAATAATCGGAGATTAAATAAAAAAGAGTATTTAGACGGAAATAAATAACTATATCTTAAACCTATTTAATCAGATTATTCTTTATGTTTATGTGGCTGTCTCATCCTGAGCTCTATACTCTTTAATGTGACTTTCGGTCCTTTTCCGAAGTTTTTAATAAAATATTAGAGTTTAAATATAATAGTCTTCAAATAATTATATACAATGTTGCTTAATGAGAAATTTGTTGAGAAAGTGACAGTCACTCTAATACACCGATTCCTTTAGATTGGTATTAAGTATTAAACTTGATACTTACTTTAATTGAAAAACACTGTCTATTATTTTAATTATATTTACTGAAAATGAAAAGTTTTATGAATAAATTAATTTTATTAAATAAGAAAAAACGATCAATATTTCAATGATTTCTGTTTGAGTTTTGATGGGTTCGTGGTAATGAACTGTAGGTACGAAGCGACCCGGCACAATAATAACCGAACTATAAGAAACTAAATTTTGATACCAATTGATATATCAAAGGAATTGGCTTATTATGCTGATTCCAAATATATACGCTTCATTAAAGTTAGTTTAACCCATCAGAACCTACAAGCCTGAGGAAATTTGTCTAATTTTTTATGCGAAATTTCTTTATATCTATCTCTTGCTTTTTCTTTACCGATTCAACTTTAGACGTGGAGATGCCCGGGGTAAATTTTCGCCAGGATTGAATTTCTCAAAGGATATTTCAGTGGGGAGGGTGGTTTTTCCATGGAGGTGGAGCCAGGCGTCCTGGCGTTATTAAAAAAAACGATCGGAAATTAAATAAAATCAAGTTTTTTTCGACTGAAAGTAAGGAGCAACATTAAAACTTAAAATGAAAAGAAAGTATCAAAACTTTTGGGGGGTTACCCCCTCCACAACACCTGACTGTTTACGTTAAAGTTTAAATTTTCTCCTAATTCTTTAGAAACACGTCCTGAAACAGAAGGGTCGTTTAATTAGAACAATAAGTAGATTTTTTAAAATGCCGAAAAACTGTATCCTAAAGAGCAAAGTATTGAGGAGGGGGGCAACATCCATCATATATGTAATTGTTTTGGATATTTTTTTGTTTTAATGTTGCTCCTTTTTTTCTGAAGAAAAAAGTTCTTTTTTTACTTAATAAAGCTTAGAGAGGAACATTCTTATAAAGGCAATGAAAAAAGTATGTCAATTAAAGAAAAATTATGTAAAATGGAAAAAGTAATCAATTATAAAAATTACACGAAACACCCGCCTACTTACAAAAACTGAAATGCAAACTCCCAGCATTCAGTTCTGTTGAGCAATGCCGAAACGTTGGACGTATATTTTTTTAACAATATCGACAGTTTTGAACATAGTTATCAAACACCAAAATGTTTAATGCCTTTACGCTCAATTCCTTGTAAAAAGTAATGCATTGTCAAAGCAGTTTGTTCAAAGTAAAACATATGGTTAAAATTGCAAGGAATGTTGAGGGATGTTGAATTAAATTAAAACATACTATGTGCATGCAGTTTGTCAAAAGGGCGGATCAACAATACCACAAAAACGGCTAAGGGTATAAAGATGAAACTTCCACGGCATGATGAGAGGGATGTTCAACTGACCCAAGGGCAATATGCGTATACTACTACTACTACTACTGTTACAACAACTACTACTAAAACTACTACTAGTACTACTGCTACACCTATTGCTACTACTACTATTACTGCTCCTACTATTAATACTACTACACTTACTACTACGGTTGCTACTACTGCATAATCTAAGGGTATTATTCAGAGAATATTGAGGAGAAAGTTGAACTAAATCAAAACACACTAAGTGCATGTAGGTTGTCAAAAGGATGTATCAGCAACATCTTGACAACGGCTTACATCATTAAGTTGAAACTTACAGGGCATTTTGAGGGGATGTTGAACTAACCAAAAGGCAATATGCACTTGCTACTTCTACTACTGCTACTGCTACAAGTACCACTACAACCATTGCTATTACTGATACTATTACTAATACTAATACTGCTAGTGCTATTATTATTGCTACTACTAACTAAGGGTATTAAGGTAAATAATTCAGGGAATGTCATGGTGATGTTGAATCAAATCAATACGTACTATGTGCATACAATTTGTGAAAAGAATACATCATCAATGTCTCAGGAACTGCTTAGGGCATTAAGTTAAAACTTTCAGGGCGTGTTGAGGGGATGTTGAACAAATCAAAACACACTGTGTGCATGCTCCTACTATTATTTCTACTACTAACCAATGGGCGCTATATACATTGTTGTTTTTTGTTGTATGTTATGATGATACAGCATACCCCCTTTTTTCCTTGCATTTTTGATTATTCTTTTGTGTGTCATTCTTCGATGACTGAATTGTATATACATTTATAGCTTTTTTTTATACCTCTCAAATGTTTTATGCTACATGAATGAAACTTTCGGAAAGTAATTAGGGTCAGAGAAGGTATTTTCAAATTCCGACTCCCACCGTAAGACCAATGGATTCTGTGAGGACCGGTCTTTACTTATTATTATTTGTTTCAATTTGGTTAAGAGCATCCTTCTCATGGACTCTTGGACTTGGCAAGGTGGTTCCCAGGATTTGCACCTGATTCTAAGTCAAATTTATATTTTAGGACCTATTTTTTTAAGAATCCCAGCCACTTATTTAGGCCGTAGAGTCATTTCAGAAATATTTATTTACCGAACATGGCATTTTCCCAAGTTGAAGATAAGTCAATGTTCTGGAAGAGGGGAGGTGGGTGAACACTTGAAAACCCTTTCCCATATCGCTGTTTGGGCTTTAGTTTCATTTCTGGAAGTTTTATTTACTAAACAGAAAAACAACCCAGCTCAATATCCATAATCAATATCCTGCAGTGGTGGCAATAGCGGAGGGGAAGTCCCCTATAAATTTTGAAAAAAAACACCTTACTATTTCTATTTCTTAGCAACTTTGTACTTTAGCTATGTGCTTTACTGAACACGTGAGACCACCTAACTGCTTGTTTGCATTGGTTGCCACTGTGTTTAATTTTTTACAGCTATTAACCTCCTCCCCCCACCATGACAAAGATAGCCCCGTTTTTTAGGTATGTTTGTTAAATGTTATTCTGTGTACTATCTGTGTTACCATGAATGTCCGAAATTGGTCATTGTCGACATTCACCAATGAATGTCCAGAATACCTTTATTTCTCCTTGGATTTAGTCAGCGTTGCCAGTCAACCTTTTCAACTTAATGCAAGGTTTGATGATGACAAGTTAGGTCAGATTAGGTTTGGCTAGGTTAGGTTTGGTTAGCTTAGGTTTTTGGCCCAATTTTGATATTTATATCCAAATTTAATCTAAACTAACCAAAACTAACATATTCTAACCTAGCTTTAGCTTTTATTATCATAGAATGTCGACATTAATGAGATTTTGGACATTCACGGTAACATCTGTATTAAAAGATTATCCTTGCCCCCGGCCAATATTTTGGTGAATTATGAGCTCAAGTGTCCCGAAGAGAGGGGGAGGGTACTTGAAAGTACCTTCTCAGGTAGCACCAGGCGTTCTGGAATAGGAGCCTACTTAAAAGTTTTAAGGTAGTAAAATTCTAAAGTTCATAGTAGAACAGCCATAAATCAAAGAGTTAAAAGAAAAGTGGAACAAAGAAGGGAAATTCTGACAATGGATACCCCTGGTTGATACGCATCACTAAGTTGCAAATGAATTAATGCCAGCTTTTAATCAAACATACCTAATTCTATAATGGACTAATCCGTAAGTGCCAGCTTCTGGGTATGGCTTATCTGGATGCAAAATTGGAGTGTTTTCAAATGACAGCCCAAATCTATCCATCTCTATTAGAAACTTCTCTCCTTACATTAGAGACAGGTCATATTCAACTGATATTCCCCGCTGATAATTGTCTTCAAGACATAACTTGGCTTTATCAATTCGATACGCTAAAATACTGTCCTACTTCGGTTTACAGCAGTGGCCCTCGAGCAAAATACCAATTTTGGAACTAGTTGATATACCGAGCACGATCTATTGCGAATCACTTCTTTTTAACACTTAACAAAAAGCATCCTTTAGTTTCCGAAACAGTAATCATACCAGCAACACACTTCACTAAAAGCACGCTTTTATTTAACTGATATTGGAAATTGAAACTATTTTCTTCCGCTTTTAAGAGGAATCTTCAAGCTGACAGGTACATACCGCTGAGTAATATAATAGAGGTCGAAAAGGGCTTCGGGTATGAAACCCGCGGTGGATTTATTGACGTCTGCCAAGTTAATTGCACCCCTCAAAAGCCCCCACGAATTGACTTCAGTAAACCTTGACGAATGTACTGCGAGTCAAAATTTGATCCCCTTGACGCATCTTAAATAACTTTTGAAGAGAGGGTTGATAGAGGGTTTTGCAGAATGAAGAATGCAGACAAACTTTTGTGCATTGTGGCGTAGCTAATCAATTGAGTGTAGAGTAATGATTAAAGAAATATATTAACATGTCTTGTCTAAGAAATTAGAAATTCTTGAAAAAGAAAAAACAAGGTAAATGATTTATCGCAACTGAATTTCTTAACTTTACTAGGCTTGGAGCTTTACTTAAACATTCTTTTTGCTCTAATGGGCTTTTACTCTTTTACCTGGAGAAGTTAATGCGCTTAAACAAGGAGACCTTCATGTCCTTACCTTCCCCACAACATCGAGATTGTCTCTCAAAGCGTTGGCAACGCTGGCGAGGAGGTGAACACGCTAAGAATTATTCCGTAGCGTTTCGCAACCGAAGTTTATTATTTTTTATGGCAATAACGTATCACAAAACCTACGGAAATTTCTTCAGAACCTGAAACACAGTCTGCAAAATAGTGTTACTCGAAAAACTGTGTTTCTTTTGTGGATAACTAACACATAGAAAATGGAAGAGATAACTAGTGTTTTCTTTTGTAACAATGCATTTTTTGTCAAATTCCAGAGTCATGAGTTCTTTGTCTGTTTATTTTCTGTCTTCAGAGTTTTTCTTATCTTTTTCTTCCTATCTCTTCAGTGGGGTTAATCCGTAAATTGTATTTAAGATCCTCTGTTTAGAGCACCAACAGTCTTACATACCCCCTCCCCCTTTTTCATCAATATGGCACTGACGCATCCATACCGCACGGACATATCTGTATCGCAAGGAAGCATTCACCGATAATAGAGTAGGCCTAAACGGCTAAAATAATGAATTAGGTTTCTTTAATTTTTTTAGGTCATATTTTCATGTTAATTCAATTGGTGAAACCGTAATTTGTTCCCATTACTTCAAAAGACTAAGTTCAAAAGGAACACACTTGATATTTCTTAATTTTCATTATAGTGGCTTTTTTTATTGCTTCTTTTTCCGTGTTTTTTGGTTTATTTGACCTCTAGATAAAAATAATATCAGAACTGTGTTTCGCCTTTTCATGGGGCTCTGTCTTGCTAAATAAAAAAGGGTCAAAATATTTTTTTCTTTTCTGTCGTGTAAAATTTTGATGTTTGTGTTTGCCTTCCATCATCGCAGGGATGGGAGAAATCATGGCACTGAAATAAACAACGGAAGTAATCATAGGACATAGCAATGTGCCTATCTGGCAAAATTGCTGAATTGTAAGCATCAGCAGATAACGCTCTAACGTCGCCTAGCCTATAGTAAAGAACCGTAAGGTTTCATTGTGGTATGTTTTTTCCAGAGGTACTTCATATGGAAGGTGTAGTCGTATAAAGTTCGAACGTGGCTTATTTAATTGAAAATCGGAAGCTCTAGTGCCCTTTTTAAGGGTCAACGATACTTGGAGGGCAAATAGCCCCCCTAGTCCTTTTTCCCCAAATGTATCCGATCGAAATCTTGAGATAACCGTTTTGTTCAAAACAGCCCAAAGGCCAAATAACAATGCATTGTGGGTGAGATAACCCCCGCAGCCCCCAGGGCAAGGGTTACAAGTGATGCAAGTTGCCCATTGTTAACATATGATGTTTTTCATGAAAGGGGTGGTCGTATAAACTTTGGAGGGGGCTCATCCGATTGGATATCGATATTTCTAGTGCCCTTTTCAAGAGTCAAAAGCGATCGGAGGGTGACAAGCCTCCCCCCGCTCCGTACCCTTTTCTCCAAATGCATCCAATCAAAATTTTGAGGTAGCCCTTATGTTCAAAATAGTTCAAAGGTCAAATTACTATGCCCCCAGGGTTTACCCCCTTGAGCCCCCAGGGGATGGGCTGTAAGAGTTATGCAAGTTGCCCATTACTAACATAAAATATTTTTTATTGAAAAAAGGGCATGTTTAATCCAGAAAGGCTTAGGGTATTGTAAATTATGGTTTAGGGCTTGTAAATTAAAATCCAAGAGGCTTAGGGATTGTAAACCATGCAATTTGCCCGTTGTTTATATGCAGGATTTATCATATGGAAAAGGAGCAAATGTTTGATTCTTGATGTATCCGAATAGGTTAAGGTGACACTTTGGAGAATGTTGAGGACTGTGTTATACTAAATCAGAAGGCACTGTGTGCAACCAGTTTATCAATATAAGGATGTGCAATATCTTAAGAACGGCCCTTTTTAGACGATCCCTTTCCTCATCACCGATCAGAACTTTGAAAAAGCAATTCTGTTAAAAAAAAAAGTCAAAAGGTCTAGTAACTACACTTTCAGGGATATAATGCCCCCCCCCCCACAACTCCCGGAGCAAGGATTGTAAATTATGCAATTCTTCGTTTTTTACATGCAGAATTTATCATTAGGAAAACGGAGATGTTTGATTCTAGATGTTTTTGGGAAGGCTAAGGGCATTAAGGTGAAAATCTGGGGAATGTTGAAGGACACATTAAACTAAATCAAAACATACTGTGTACGTCCATTTTATCAAAAAGGCGTATCTATAATATTTCAAGAACAGCTGAGGGTACCAAGTTTAAACTTTCAGGATATATTAAGGAGAATGTTAAAGTAGCCAGCGGGCAACCAGTATTACCCCCCCCACTCCATATTTAGCTGCCTTCCTTCAAAGGTATCTCATCAAAATTTTGGAATAGCCCTCTTGTTCAAAATAGTCAAAAAATCAATTAACTAATGTCAATTAAATTGAACATTCAAGTCAAACTTAAAACGAACAAGTAGAATATCTTATATATATTTTTTATATAATACCATAAAGGGCGATTTTAAAAGTTAAAATGAGTAAAAACTATAATTATTGAAGAAATGAAATCCAAAACGAACGGAAATTACACCAAAAATAAAGTAAAACCTAAAATAAACAAGCATTACCACAAATAGGTGCCATCCTCTTTAAGCATTCAAGGTGGCACCATGGCAAAGTATGTTTTACAAAATCTAGGGAGCAATGTCGTTGTTGCGTCGATTTTTCTGTTCAATGCAATTACCAAAAAAGGGTATTTTTCAACAAAAATACTAAGCAGGGGGGCTCCAGAGAAGGAATAATATCGGTAGAAGGCTCATTCAAAAGGGAGTAGACATGCTTTTTGGGGCCTGAAATCCCAATAAGTGCAAGTTTTTTTTAGGGAACGATAGCTTCCCTCTCATTACAGAAATGTAGTTTTTAGCATAGAATGTTAGTACTTAAATAGCAAAGTATTGTAGAAAAAAGTTGAATCGCAGCGTAAAGAACATTTCAATTATTTAATTGATGCCTCAAAATTCAACAGCATAAGAACATTTACATAGTTTAGAGAAAGGGGTAAAACACACCTAAAGAGGAATACTATCCTGATGGAATCTACTCCATCAAATTTTACACGTCCAAGAAGCCTAGAGCGGAGATTTAATGCTCGTATATACGAAAAAAGGAAAAAATTAAATTATGTTTTTTTGACAAGGATGGTCACAAATACGAGTTCATTTGTTGCTTCTTTGTTCTCTCAGGAGGATTGTATCAAACTAGTGGTAAAAAAAATATGGGAAGAGGACTAAATTAAGCGAAATTTAAATTTTCGAATTATATTGCCAACTTTGAATGACTTATTGTATTTTTGCAATTAATAATTATCATTAATATAATAGAAAAATACACAGAGTCTAGAATATGCATTGGAACTTAATAGTTTTTTTTTAACTAAAAATCCGAACAACATGTCTTTCGAGTGGCTTTCAAGATTATGGGTATTACCCCATGAGAACAAAAATCGCAAACACTCTGTTTCATCATTAGTACCGAATCTTTCTTCTAGCGTTTCGTGCAGAATCTTCAATAGAATAAAAAAGACATCGCCTACGATCAATCATTACTTTAGTTCTAACTTGATTAATCCTTGACAGGTGCGTTTCATCTGCTTATTCTTCTTCGGGTTGATTTTTTATTTACATTCTTTCGTGCAACATTGACGAATGAGATACAGTTCAATTAGACGGTTAAAAAAAAGTGAGGCAATTATATAAATGTACCCAATATGTAAGTGGGTACATAGGAGATAGAACAACTTTTGATGGCAACAATATTATCTAAAAATAGGACCTAGGCAAGTAAATAAAAAACTTATTTTGAGGGAAAAACTTCTAAGTTTTTTCAACCTTCTAAACCTCCTTGTCTTTGCCCTGAAGTTTCAACACATGCAGCTTTGACGCACCTAGACCCAAGTGTTTTTGCTGCTCCGTTTTGGCAAGATTTTTGGAGAGGATAGTTGAAGTGCTGAACAGATCACAACTGATGAGCCAAAAGTAATGAAAGAGAGAGGTGATACCACACTTTCAGCTACCATTCTTGGGAGAAATCTAACAGTTTATAAGTGTCCACGGAATTCCTACGTTGTTTGAAAATCACGTCTTTGTGAATAGGTCGCATGGAAGCAAAATACACCTGGCACTTTGACGATAAATAGCATTGGTCCAGTTTTTATTAAGAAAAAAAATATTCAGTGATAATTATTGCTTTCCCTGGCATTGTGCGCCTCTAGACCCGGGCCTAGTGGACCTATTGGTGAATCCAGGCCTGCACACTATAGGAAATGATCATACTCTATTAAGAAATACAATTTCGAATGAACAGAGATTAGAAGAAACCATGAAGTCAAACTAAAATCAAAAGAAATGAACATAAATGAGTGTAGTGTTGCCACACACCTTAAGCCCTGCTAAACGTAAAAGTGTTATTTACGCTTTACGGAAAACTAAATAGATTGCTTAAGATTATATTTATTTTCCAAATTTTCTTCTATACGTTTAGAAAGAATGGATTGAAAAGGAAGAAAACCTAACGAAAGCTTTGCTGAACCGCACATTGATATCTCTGGTAAGTAAAGGGTGACTTTTGTCAAAAGTAGCCAAAACTAAAAACTGTGTATTTTCAACGTCTGTGACCTAGGGGCCCCAGGCGAGGCGCTTGGGCCCGGGCTCAAATACAGAGTTTTCAGTGCGACTGAAGACGGCAAAAGGTCTTTTAAATTTTAATAAGGTTTCAGTAAAGTACGTTCTAAATTTTAGCGTAAAGAGTAAGGGTTGAACGAGGGTGGCAGCCCCTCTCGTATCTAGGATAATTTATGCTTGTTATAGTGTCTCTTTTTACTTCACTGGAAAAACCTAATTTTTCAGATTTAATTTTAAGTCTGCTTTTAATCTATTACATGGAAAAAAACTATAGACTGCAGAATAATGAGTATAATAACCGCGTGAGATGTGTAATGTGGTGAGACGTGAGATGTGGAAGACCGCGTGAGATGCGACCACAGAATTCGTAGATTTTCGTATTGCTTTTTGATACTTTTAGCAGGATATATATTCGTCATTTGTTGGTCTTAACATAGTAAAAGCCGTCTCCCAGATACCTACATTCTACCATTGTACACTTCCTCCATCGGACCCGTAATAGAAAATGCTTGTCCTCTTCTTGATGGGGCCCCAACGATACATACAGTTCCACTTGACCTTCGAATAAAATAGAGCCGCCAGGCAGTAGCGTAGAAAGGGGGTGCGGGGGGGGCACCCGGGTTCCAGCCCCGGAGGGGTGACAAAATCAGTCTAAAATGGCTTATGATTGATTAGAGCTCACCGTGAAAAAAGTGAAGTAGCAAAGCAGCAATGCTACTTAGCAGGTTTCAAATTTGTTGGCAGATTATGTCTGAAAGTGCCATTTTTATATATAAGTATTTTAGTATAGTATTTGAAAGCACTACCGATGCCTCGCACATTGATCAAGTGAGTGAAGTTAATTTGTTACGTGCACATTGAGAACAAGAATGATGAAGTAAAGGAGCCATTTTTAGTCTATTATCAGCTTACAGGAAAAAGAGCCGTGGATATTACACAGGGTATTTTAAATGTAATTGAAGAAGATGGTTTGGATATAGCAATGTGCCGAGGGCAGGGCTATGACAATACTCCAACAATGGCTGAAGTACATTCAGGATACAAGCTAGGATTCGTGGGCTTAATCCTAAAGCATTGTTTGTACCTTCTACCAACCATTCACTAAATCTTTGCGGAGTGCACTCTTTTGCTACAGTTCCTTCCTGTGTGACGTTTTTTGGTACTTTGGAAAGGTTACATCTTTTTTTCTCAAGCTCAACACAGAGATGGAATGTCCTCTTGGTAAATGTTGAAGTTACGGTCAAACGACTAGCAGAAACCAGGTGGAGTGCTCACTATGAAGCTGTTAAGCCAGTGTTTAAATGCTTCAAAAAGATTGTCGATACATTGAAAACTTTGTGACTCTTCAGAAACTCTCGACATAAGAGGAGCAGCTCAAACTTTGATGACTTCGATGTGGGATTTCTCATTTCTGTACTTTTTTTGTTTATGGAATAGTGTCATTGAAGAAATCCAAAAATACCTGCAAATTGTTGAAGTAAGTTTCGAAAAGTGCCTCCTCAAAATGAGGAGTTTAAAAGCCTTTTTGAATGATAATAGAGATGGTCTTGTGGAAAGGACAATAGAATTTGCAAAAGCTCTTGGTGATGAGATGGACATTCCCCTAGCCAAAGGAATAAATTTTAGAAGAAAGAAACTGATGCCCGGAGAAAAAGGTGCAGAAGAGCCTCTAACTTTGGAAGAAGAACTAAAAATGTCGATGTTAAAATGCATTGACACGTTTCAACAAGAAATCAACACGCGTTGCCTAGGCATGGAAGATATATCACTTCGGTTTGCTATACTGGAGACCAGGAAATTGCTAAAGAGTTCAGAAACTGAATTGCTAAAATTAGTGGGCTGTTTAGTTGAGAATTACAAATTCAGGAGAGATGTTAAATGAAATTCCATGTCTGAGGAGGTTTTTACAAGAATGGCTCTGAAGAATGGTTCCTGAAGAATGGCTCTGAAGTGGAGTTTTTTTAGACTACTGCAGTTTATAGTTGAATATGAGCTTCTAGACTCTATTCCTAATCTAACTTTAGCATTAAAGTTTTACCAGACATTATGTGTCTCTGTTGCTTCTTCCAACAGGTGTTTTTCTAAACTCAAGCTTATCGAAAGTTATTTCAGATCTACTATGAGCCAAACTCAACTATCGAGCTTAGCCATGCTATGTATTGAAAACAGTGTAGCAAAAAGATAGATTTTGATGAGGCTATTTCTAAGTTTGCATAAAACAAAGTTAGAAAGATAAGGTTTTGAATGAAAACAGGGGTTTTAAAAACAGTACATTTTGTCAAATTCGACGTAGATAATTTCGGAGACCACACTGCCTTTCAATGACGATAAATAAAAGTTCAAATAGGGATAAAATCCTTTTAATAGACAGTTATGATGATAACAGTGATAGAAATTCACAAAAATACCAGATATTTCGGTCACATATATGACGGTCACTGCATATGTGACCGAAATATCTGGTATTTTTGTGAATTTCTACCACTGTTATCATCATCACTGTCTGTATTAAAAGAATTTATTAAAAGAATTTTATCCCTATTTGAACTTATTTATTTTGTCAAATTCATGCAGATATATATATATATATATATATATATATATATATATATATATATATATATATATATATATATATATATATATACACCTGGGAATTTGAAGTCAAAGTACAAAAAAATAGATAGGCCTATAGTAAAATACGAAAGCTACAGCTATTCTTGTATTTTCTCTTAAGACGTTTATAGTAAGAGCCACTGTCCATTTTAGCCTTACTTAATGTAAGCCGCAAATTAAAATGTTGTTGTTTGATATTGTAATAATAATGTTAATGTATATAAAAATGTTGCATTTTTCTTAAATTTATGTAAGTTATATACACTAAAATGTTTAGATACCAATGTTATAGGCCTACAGCACGCAATTTACTTTTCCTTTCACTCCTTAATTTAAACACTTCAAATAGCTTTTTTTAATTGTATGTTTCCACCATAAACAAATATGAATCAGCAATGTCTAAATGTTTGTTGGGGGGGGGGGCTGACAAGATGAATCTCGCCCCGGGGGTATTACTTTTTCTGTCACAATACACAGCACGCAATTTACTTTTCCTGTCACTCTTTAATTTAAACACTTCAAATAGCTTTTTTTTAATTGTATGTTTCCACCATAAACAAATATGAATCAGCGATGTTTAAATGTTTGTTGGGGGGGGGGGGGGGGGTGACAAGTTGAAATATCGCCCCGGGTGTCACAAGACCTTGCTATGCTACTACCGTCAGGTATAAATATCTGGAGGTAGTAGGGTACGGCTGAACCCTCCAGTTGCATCAGAATTTTGACATGAAGACTATTGGCATTCTACAAGTGTATGTTATAAATTCCTAAGAAGATTCTTAGAATGTTCCCTGCCAGAATTGAGACAACAAGAGTAGCTTGCTGTTAACATCTCCCTAAGACTTGTTGACAGGATTGTTTTTCAGATAGATTTTCAGATTTTTTTTTTTACAAGTACTCTGAGAAGCCATATGCAGACTCAATTAAGAGGTTTTTCAATCGTTTTACACGGTAAATTGAATCTAATGTGAAAATAGCCAAGCTTTGCCTAGTAGCATATCAGCTTTCGCTGACGCCACGGATCTTGCTCCTAAAAAGTAAATAATAAATGACGGGGAAAGGTGGTTTAGGCAGCCAGGAATAAAAGATAAAATCATTTGAGTGAAACTTATCTTAGTTTAAAACTGCTGATTTTATGCAAATCTCCCAGAAAAGTGCCCCCCCCCCAAAAAAAAACAAAACAAATGTCCGCGAAACGGTTTGGAATGTCAAACATGGATTTTAGGCGGATGGCTGGAAACTTAAATTTGATGGTGTAATTTCAATCAAGATACCATCCCTCTTCTAAGAGACCACGTCCATAATTCTACGATACCACTAAAACTATTCTGACTTTATTTTCATATAATTCTAGTAAAATTTTATATGTAGTTATGAATATATTGAATTTTAAATAACTAGAATCATATAAAAATTAAGATTATTTTTATGTATATTTTGCGTTTCAACCTCCGTTCTGCTACAGTTTTGATCAGTAGCCTATTGACCACGAACTCATACCTACGAACTCATTTATAGTTTAAAGCCAAGAACCTTGTTTAGCATTCTCTTATAAACTCAAATTTTCAGGAAGAGATTAGATTGGGAAAAGTTTCCTCGAAATCAGTTTGGAGAGAAAAAAAAGCGAATTTTACTGAAGGCACAGCTTCTTTTAGATGTAACTTTCATCACCTGCACTATATTCAACTATAAAAATCTTCTTGAAAAATGAAAAAAACATCCTTTTTTGCATTCGAGAAAGACAGTATTTCATTACTCTCCTACTGTGAACCAACCCTGCACTGCAGAACAATACCGAAAACTGTCATCATGCTAAGAATAAAATTTACCTCCTGGGTTTGGGCCTGATTATTTCATGACCAATATCAGCCGCAGTTCTGCCTGGGCTCCGGTAATGATCCACATCACGAAAGTCAGGTATAGAATATTGACGATTGTTATGACCAGGATGACTCATTTGGTAAAAAGACTACTCCATTTTTGAAACTTAGTATACTGAAAATATAAAAGCACTATTTTTATCCAGGTGGTATTCACAAGTAATCATTCGGTTCAGTCTCCAGTTAAGTTGGAAGATGCTTCATTTTCCTAATTCAAAGACCGCTTCTCCCTCCATACCTGCACACAAGGGGTTGGAGATCCCCATTATCAGAGGCAACGCTGTAGCGTTGCCTATGGTAAAGGCCATACGGCTCCAATGTTTTATTATTTATTTATTATTATTATTATTATTATTCTCCCAGAGGCACTTCATAGGGAAGGGGTCGTCGTAGAAACTTCAAAGGGGGCTCATTCGATTGGAAATCGAGAGTTCTAGTGCCCTTTTTACTAATCGAAAATGATTGGAGGGCAACTCCCCCCCCCCCCTACGCCCATTGTTCCCCCAAACACATCCAAGCAAAATTTTGAGATAGCCATTTTGTTCAGCGTAGTTGATCTCCAGATAGAAAATATATTTTTTAGGAGGACACTTCACCACAGCCCTCAGGGCAAGGGTTCTAAGTTATGCCCGGGGGGCATATAAGGTTTTTATAGCAGGGGTTGTCGTAGAAACTTCAAAACAGGCTCAATCGATTAGAAATTCAAAGGGCTAGTGCCCTTTTTAATAGTCAAAAGTGATTGGAGGGCAACAAGCCCCCCCCCCACGCCCATTATTCCCCCAAACACATACAATCAAAATTTTGATATAGCCATTTTGTTCAGCATAGTTGATTTCCAGATAGGAATATATTTTTGAGGAGGACACTCCACCACAAACCTCAGGGCAAGGGTTTTAAGTTATGCCCTTGGGGCATATAAGGAATTTATAGAAGGCGTTGTCGTAGAAACTTCAAAACAGGCTCATTCAATTGGGAATTCAAAGGGCTAGTGCCCTTTTTAGTAGTCAAAAGTGATTGGAGGGCAACTAGCTCCCCCCCCCACGCCCATCATTTCCCCAAACACATCCAATCAAATTTTGACAGACATTTTGTTCAGCGTAGTTGTTTTCCAGATAGAAAATATGTTTTTGAGGAGGACACTCCCCCACAACCCTCAGGGAAAGGGTTTTAAGTTATGCCCTGGGGGCATATAAGGTTTTTATAGACGGCGTTGTCGTAGAAACTTCAAAAAAGGCTCATTCGATTGGAAATTCAAAGCGATAGTCCCATTTTTAATAATCGAAAGTTATTGGAGCGCAACTAGCCCCCCCCCCACGCCAATCATTCCCCCAAACACATCCAATTAAAATTTTGGTATAGCCATTTTGTTCAGCGTAGTTGACTTCCAGATAGAAAATATGTTTTTGAGGAGGACAATCCCCCACAACCCTCAGGGCAAGAGTTTTAACTTATGCCCTGGGGTCATATAAGATTTTTATAGAAGGCGTTGTCGTAGGAACTTCAAAAAAGGCTCAATCGATTAGAAATTCAAAGGGCTAGTGCCTTTTTAATAATCGAAGGTGAATGGAGGGCAACTATCCCCCCCAACGCCCATCATTCCCCCAAACACATCCAGTCAAAATTTTGAGATAGCCATTTTGTTCAGCGTAGTTGATTTCCAGATAGAAAATATGTTTTTGAGAAGGACAATCCCCCACAACCCTCAAGGCAAGGGTTTTAAGTTACACTCTGGGGGCATATAAGGTTTTTATAGAAGGCGTTGTCGAGAAACTTCAAAAAAGGCTCATTCGATAGGAAATTCAAAGGGCTAGTGCCCTTTTTAATAGTCAAAAGTAATTTGAGGGCAACTAATCCCCCTCTCACGCCTACCTTTTCCCCAAACACTTCCAATTAAAATTTTGAGACATCCATTTTATGAAACGTAGTTTTAAGTTCTGGAAATTAGGTTTTTGAGGATGACAACTCCCCCACAACCCTCAGGGCAAGGGTTGTAAGTTATGCCCTGGGGGCATATAAGGTTCTGTATAGACAACATTGTCGTATAAACTTCAGAGGGCTCATCTGATTGGAAATTGAAAGTTCTAGTTCACTTTTTAAGCGTCAAAAGATATTGGAGGGTAACCAGCTCCCCCCCCCCCCTAAACCATATCTTCCCAAATGCATCCAATAAAAATTTTAATATAGCTATTTTTTTTAAAAAATAGTTCAAAGATCTAATAACAAAAATTCCGTTGTAGACAAAACCCACCAGGGTCCGGGGGCAGGTGGTATAAGTTATGCACTGGGGGCATAAATAGGTCTTATGAAAAGGATTTTCGTATAAAATTCAGAAACGGCTCATTTTATTTGATATTTACAGTTCGGGCTCACTTTTTAATAGTCAAAATCGATCGGATGAAAGCCACCCCCCCCACGCTCTTTTTTCAAAACCGATCTGATAAAAATTTGAGATAGACATCTTGTTAAAAAAAGTAGTTCAAAAGTCTGATAAGAAAACTCCGGTGTCAATAGAATCCCCCAGGGCACAGGGGATGGCGTTTGAAGTTATGCCCTAAGGGCATGTATGGTTCTTATGAAAGGGATGCTCGTATAAACTTCATAGAGGGCTCATTTGATTGGAAATTGAAAGTTCGAGTTCACTTTTTAAGAGTCAAGAGAGTTAAACTAGCCCCCAACCCACGCTCTTTCTTCCCCAAACCCGTCAACTACAAATTTCGAGATAACCATTTTGTTCAGCGTAGTTGATTTCCAGATAGAAAATATGTTTTTGAGGAGGACAATCCCCCACAACCCTGAAGGCAAGGGTTTTAAGTTACACCCTGGGGGCATATAAGGTTTTTATAGAAGGCGTTGTTGAGAAACTTCAAAAAAGGCTCATTCGATAGGAAATTCAAAGGGCTAGTGCCCTTTTTAATAGTCAAAAGTAATTTGAGGGCAACTAACCCCCCTCTCACGCCTACCTTTTCCCCAAACACTTCCAATTAAAATTTTGAGACATCCGTTTTATGAAACGTAGTTTTAAGTTCTGGAAATTAGGTCTTTGAGGATGACAACTCCCCCACAACCCTCAGGGCAAGGGTTGTAAGTTATGCCCTGGGGGCATATAAGGTTTTGTATAGACGACATTGTCGAATAAACTTCAGAGGGCTCATTTTATTGGAAATTGTTATAGTTCCATTTTTAAGTGTCATAAGATATTGGAGGGTACTCCGCGCCCCCACCCCCCTAAACCCTATCTTTTCAAATGCATCCAATAAAAATTTTAAGATAGCTATTTTTTTTAAAAAATAGTTCAAAGATCTAATAACAAATATTCCCGTGTTGACAAAACACACCAGGGCCTTGGGGCAGGCGTTATAAGTTATGCCCTTGGGGTATAAATGGGTCTTATGGAAGAGATGTTCGTATAAACTTTAGAGAGGGCTCATTTTATTGGATATTGAAAGTTCTAGCTCACTTTTAAATAGTCAAAAGAGATCCGAGGGAAGATATCCCCCCCCCGCTTTCTTTTTCATAATCCCTGATCGTCAAATTTTTATATAGAACTACAGTTAAAAAAATAGTTCCGCTGCGAAGTAAATGAAATTCACGTCTTAAAGCAACCCCCCCAGAGCACATGGGCAGGTCATCAAAGTTATACCATGCGACTAGATCTTATTTATATGAAAAGGGTTCTCATATTAGATCCATAAGGAGCTCATGTGATTTGAACCTCAAAGTTATAATTCTATTTTCAAGTCACGAGAGTTAAACTACCCCCCCCCCCCACGCTCTTTCTTCCCCAAACCCGTCAACTACAAATTTCGAGATAGCCAGTGTTTTTTAAATTTTTCAAAATTTATAAAAAAAAAACGCCCCCCATATCCCTGGGGATAGGCGTTGTAAGTGTTGTCCTGGGGGCGTATATGGTTCTTATGAAAGGGATGCTCATATAAACTTCAGGGGAGGCTCATTCGATTGAAAATTGAAAGTTCTAGTTTAATTTTTAAGAGTCAAAAGATATCCGAGGGCACCTAGCCCCCCCCCCACACCCTTTTTTCCCCGAGCCCATCCGATAAAAATTTTATAAGAGCCATTTCATTAAAAATAGTTCAAAGGTCAGACAAGAAGAATTCCTGTGTCAACGGAACGCGCCAGGGCCCGGAGACAGGCGTTATGAGTAATGCTCTAGGGGCATATATAGTTCTTATGAAAGGGATGCTCATATAAACTTCGGAGAGGGCTCATTTGATTTGAAATTGAAAGATCTTGTTCACTTTTTAAGAGTCAAAAGAGATCGGAGGGCAACTAGCCAACCCCCCCCCCTTCTCCACGCCCTAAATGCATCAGATAAAAATTTAAGAGATAGACATTATGTTAAAAATAGTTCAAAAGTTCTGATTACAAAAAAAACTCCGGTGTTGACACAGCCCCCCAGGGCCCGGGGGTAGGCGTTGTAAGTTATGCCCTGGGGGCATATATGGTTGCTATGGAAGGGATTCTGGTATAAAATTCCTAGAGGGCTCATTTGATTGGAAATTGATAGATGTAATTCACTTTTTAAGAGTCAAAAGCGATTGGAGGGCAGCTAGCCTCCCCCAAACTAATTTTTTTTTTCCCAGAGGCACTTCATATAGAAGAAATCGTCGTATAAACTTCAAATGGGGCTCATTCGATTGGAAATCGAGAGTTCTAGTGCCCTTTTTAAGAGTCAAAATTGATCATGGGGCAACTTCCCCCCCCCCCGCCCAAGCCCTTTTCCACAAATACATCTGATAAAAAATTTGAGGTAGCCATTAGCCACTTTACTGAAAACTATATGCGTCTTGAACAGTCTTGGAAAGTATAAACAACATCAAATTGAATATTAGATGTATAATGATATTAATTGTTGAAAGATCCATCAGTTCAAGAATTTATTTCACTGTTATTATATTTTTATTTTCAATACTGTAAGAACTGGAAAAAGAAAATATTTGTAATATAATTCGTTTTCAGTTAAGCGCCAATGACGCAGAAGGCTTTTTGTTTTTATTTACAGTTAGGAAAGGAGGCCAAACACTTGTTTGTAGGGAAACTATATTCGTCTTTAACAACTTTAAAAAGTGCTAATAAATTAAACTGAATATTTGATGTATAATGATAATAATTGCTGAAAGCTCATGAGTTCAAAATGTTACTATAATTTTAATGTTTATTTTCAATGTTAAGTACAAAAGAAAATATTTGTCATAAAATTGGTATTCAGTAAAGCGCCAATGACATACTAGGTCTTAGACTTTTACAGTGAGAGAAGGAGGTCATACCCAAACTCTTGTTTGTAGTGATTTTTGTTCGTTTCAAGCTTGATTTGCATATTCAATATAAGTTTCACTAGTTTTAATATTTATTTATTAATTTAAATTAATATCTATTGTATGTTTGTTTGCATTGATTGTTTATTTACTTTCTGTTCGTTTTTAGTTTCATTTATAATTCAATAGGAAAATATTTTTTTTCGTTTTAAGCTTGATATTCATATTCAATCTAAGCATTACCCGCTTTAAGATTTATGTATTCATTTTTATTAGTGCCTGTTGTATGTTTTTGCAATGATTGTTTATTTAATTTCTGTTCGTCTTGAGTTTTATTTTTTCTTTAATAGTAATTTCTGGTAATTTTGAGTTTGAATTTTAAAAGGCATTTTTATCTGCTGATCTTAAGTTTAAAATGGCCTTTACTTTTCTTTGAAAAACTTATTTTTCAGAAAGTTTTTTTTTAATTAATTCAATAAAAAACAACCCATATCATTGCAAAGAATCTCATCTCTCAGATAAAGAGAAAAAACTAAGATTTAAAATTAATTAGCTGTGCCCCTCCCCTATAGTATTCCACTGATCCCCCTTACCTGAATGATAAAACCTATCTGATTAATGCTTTTCCAAGAATAATATGAAATAGACGTGATCAAAGATTATTGACACCCAAGAAATACGTAACCTTGCTGAGAAATTATTTTGGGAAAATTTTTTACGAAGTTAGTTGGCCTTAACAAAGAATAAAAACCAAAGAAAAGAAAAAAAAAACAATGGAGTTTTATAAGGTCAACGAAAATATTTGACGAAAAAAAACGGATCAAAGGCAACGCAATAGTGTTGCCTGTAGTAAGGGATATAAGGTTTCAATATTTTATTATTTTTTTTTTTCCAGAGGTACTTAATATGGAAGGGGTGGTCGTATAAATTTTGGAGGGGGCTCATTCAATTGAAAATTGGAAGTTATAGTGCCCTTTTTAAGAGTCAACCATAATCAGAGGAAAACCAGCCCCCCTCCACACCCTTTTATCCCCAAATACATCTGATAAAAATTTTGAGACAGGAATTTTGTTAAAAATAGTTAAAAGATCAGATAATAAAAACTTCGGGGTAACATAACCCCCCAGAGCCCAGGGGTTAAGTGTTGTAAGTCATGCCCTGGGGGCATATAAGGTTCTTATGTAAGGTGTGGTCGTATAAACTTCAAAAGGGGCTCATTTGATTGAAAATTGAAAGTTCTAATTCCCTTTTTAATTGTCAAAATTGATCGGAGGGCATCTATCCCCCTTTACGTCTCCCTTTCCATAAAATTTCGAGATAGCCGCTCTGTCCAAAGTAGTCCAAGTATCAGATAATACAAACTTCGAAGTCAACACAAACCCCCAGCGCCCGGTGCGGAGGGTTGTAATTTTATTATTGGGGCATATAAGATTTTTATGGAAGAGGTGGTCGTATGAACTTCGGAGGGGGCTCAAATAATTAGACATTGAGTTCTACTCCCCTTTCTAAGAGTAAAAACGAATCAGAAGATAAACTGCTCCCCCCCTCACCCTTTTCCGTACATGCATCTGATCGAACTTTCGAAGTAGTCATTTTATTCAAATTAGGCCAAAGATCATATGACAAAAACTCTGGGATTTACACAACCCCCAGAACCTGGGGGCAAGTGTTGCAAGCTATGCCCCGGAGGCATATAAGGTTTTTATGGAAGGGGTTGTCACATAGACTTTGGTGAGAGCTCATTCGATTAGAAATTGAAAGTTCTAGTTCCCTTTTTATGAATCAAAACGGACCTGAGGGCAAATAGCCCCCTGTCCTCTTTCACCCATGTGCATCCCATGGAATTCTTAAGATAGCCATTTTGTTCACCCGAGATCATTTAACAAAAGTCTGGGGTTGACACAAACCCCAGAGCCCAGTGGCAAGTGTTGTAAGTTATGCCTTAAGGGTATATAAGGTGTATATGGAACGAGTGGTCATACAAACTTTGGTGGGGGTTTATTTGATTAGAAGTTGAAAATTCTAGTTTCATTTTCAGAGTCAAAAGTGGTCGGAAGGAAACTAGCCCCCCCCCGCCCTACGCCCTTTTTCCTCAAATGAATTCGGTCAAAATTTTGATATTGCCATTTTGTTCAAATTACTCCGTGTATCATAGGCAGCGCAATCGTGCTGCCTAAGTAAAGAACGATCTTGGCACAATGTATTATTCTTTTTTCTTTAGACCAGGGAACTTCGTATCGAAGGTGTTGTCGTAGAAACTTCGAAAAGGGCTCATTCGATTGGAAATTGGAGTGGCTTGCGCCCTTTTTAATAGTCGAAAGTGGTTGGAAGGCAACTAACACTTCTTCCACGCCCACCATTTCCCCAAAAAACATCCAATCAAACTTTTGAAATAGCCATTTTGTTCAGCGTAGATAATTTCCATATAGACATTATGTTTTGAGGAGAACACTCCCTCACAGCCCTCAGGGCAAGGGTTGTAAGTTATGACCTGGGGGCATATAAGGTTTTTACAGAAAGCGTTGTTGTAGAAACTTCAAAGAGGCTCATTCGAAAAGATATTCAAAGGAGTAGTGCCCCTTTTAATGGTTGAAAGTGATTGGACGGCAATTAACCCCCCTCTCACGCCCACCTTTTCTCCAAACACATCCAATAACAAATTTTGAGAGAGCCATTTTGTTCAGCGTAGTTTAAAGTTTTAGAAATTAGGTCTTTGAGGATGATAACCCCCCAACCCTTAAGGCAAGTGTTGTAATTTATGCCCTTGGGGCATATAAGGTTTTCATAGAAAGCGTTGTCGTAGAAACTTCAAAAAGGCTCATTCGATTAGAGATTCAAAGGGCTAGTGCCCTTTTTATTAGTCGAAAGTGATGGGAAGGCTTGCCATTTTTATAGTAAAGATCGATGTGAGTAGGCCTACAATGTATTATTATTTTTTTTTTTTTTTTTTTGGCCCAGGGCACTTCTTATCGAAGGAGTTGCCGTAGGAACTTCGAAAAGGGCTCATTCGATTGAAAATAGAAAGGGCTAATGCCTTTGTAAATAGTCGAAAGTGAATGGCGGGCAGCTAGTCCCCCTCCCACGACCACCCTACCATTTATCCATTATGCTTAAAAACGAAATGTTGCCTTAAGATTAAATCAAAATGCACTGTGTTAATGCTAATTCCCAATAAGGCATCTCAGCGGTATCCCAAGAACGACTTAAGTTATTATGTTCAAACTTTCGGGGCTACTTCTGCTCTTAAATTTTAACCAAATCATAATAGCGTAAGTGTATCCAAGCTATCAAAGAAAGTAAACAGATTTTTATTTGCGAATGGTATCAAATTTTTAATTCTAGGTCAACTAGAGGAGGTATGAAACTAAATTAAACACTACTATTTGTGTCAAGATTTTTAAAGGATGTATGTTGTTAAAAATTGCTGAAAATTTTTCTCCAGCATACAAATAGCACGCCAAATCATAAAGTCTTAAAAAAACAAAAAGATTTGAAGTGTTATTTTCTTTTTCCCTGAAAAGACTATGTCAATATAAAACGAACAGAAATTAATTAAAAAACTTTTTCCACAAAATAAGTTTTTCAAAGAAAAGTAAAGAACTCCATTAAACCAAAAATGAGCAAAAATAAAATCAAATAATCTACTAAGCGTGAAACTACCACAAATCAGCATCGAGAAATAAATTAAACCCAAAACGAATAGAAATTACAATAAATAACCGAGTCAAACTCAAGTAAGGAGCGAAATTAAAACTTCAAAAGAATAGAAATCATTCCGTATATGAAAAGGGCTGTCCCCTCCTTAACAGCTCTTTACGTATAAAGTTGTTTCACAACTTTATTTTTTGAAACAATAAAAGTGTTTTCAATTATCCTCCCCAGGTATTTAAATTCGACCACTTGTACCAACTCCTCATAACCGCACTTGATCTGAAGGGGTGAATTCGATGTCAACGCGTTTCGTCTTCGTGTTGATTTCATCAAGGAGTTTATGTAGACGTTCTTTGCACTTCTCTGGGATAATAATGTCATCGGTTATCAGTAATGTCATCGATAATAATGTCATCCCCCAATAAAGCGGAGAAAAAATATTATATATCCCCTGCCCCCCTTGACTATCCGGATATGGGCTCCTCTTGTCCCCCCAACAAAAATTCTGGAGATTCCCCCCTGTAAGTGAAATCAAGATCACATATGTCCTTTTTTTCACAACAGTTTTGAAAAGGAGCAAAAACAACAGACTATTAATGGGAATTAATTAAAGAAAAGTTTTTCTTTCATTATTACTTCACAGCCTATCTAATATATATCAATAAAACTAATGCAAATAAATCAACTGGTAATGTTTCCTATGTTTTTAGCATTACAGAAAACTAGCGCTTTACTAAAAACACAAAAAAGCCAAGTATAAAAAACAAGAATATTGGTTTAGGAGTCAAAAGAAATACGTAGCCTCACAACAGCAAACTAATCTATAACGCTTTTCATAGTCCTACAGGAGCTGTGAAATTGGTAACTTTCAGTATACAATTAAAATTATCTTAAAAACATAGGCAGAAAAATGATAAGTATAAAGTCATTACACAGCATATAAAATAATTGATTGATTGACCAGGTAATATCTTGGTCTCACCTAGTATTGTTCGGAATGAAGAACACATCAACCGTATTATGAACTCTGGAAATCCAGTTATTTCTCTCTATAAAACGGAGAGTTTTAAGTTGTGATATGAATTCTAAAGCGACTATGTATTGACACTTCGAACTTGCCTACAAAATAATCATGAAATGTCCTTTCAAACAGTTCGTGGTAATGAAAGGTAAGTACGGAGCGACCCGGCTCAACAGTAACCGAAACTCTAAAAAAACGGAGCGCCTGAGAAAATTTGCCTTACTTTCGAAAAAAGAGGAAAAAGTCCCCTTAAAGTCGTAAAACCTTAATGAAAATTATACCATCAAATTCAGCATATCAGTGAACCCTGCTGTAGAGGTTTCAAGCTTTTATCTGCAAAAATGTGGAATTTTGTATTTTTTTGCCAGAAGAAAGATCACGGATGCTTATTTGTTTTTTTTCCAGGGGTGATCGTATCGACCCAGTGGTCCTAGAATATCGCGGGAGGGCTCATTCGAACGGAAATTAAAAGTTCTAGTGCCCTTTTTAAGTGACCAAAAAAATGAAGGGCAACTAGGCCCCCTCCCACGCTCTTTTTTCCCAAAGTCACCCGATCAAAATTTTTAGATAGCCATTTTGTTCAGCATGATCGAAAAACATAATAACTATGTCTTTCAGGATGACTGAATCCCCCACAGTCCCCGGGGGAAGGGCTGTAAGTTATTAACTTTGTCCAATGTTTGCATTAGTATTGGTATTGGGAAGTATACAGACATTTTCAGGGGGGATTTTTTCTGGTAGTGGGTTGGGGATCGGGCAAAACGTGGGATCTTTCCATGGGGAAGGGATATTGTTATGAAGGGGGCGCCGGACTTCCCAGCATTATTTAAAGAAAACGATGAGAAATTAAATAAAGAAAAACAAGTTTTCAACTGAAAACTTTTCAACATCAAAACTTAAAACGAACAGAAACTATTACGTATATGATTGGGTTCACCCCCTACTGAATACCTCGCTCTTTACACTAGCTTTTTTTTAGTACTTTCATAAGAGCTATTTAATCTAATTAACGCCCTTTGTGATTAAGGGGTCATTCTTAAAGAATTGGAAAACAAATTCGAACTTTATCGTACAGAGCGAGGTATTGACTAGGGGGCGAACCCCCTAATATACTTAATAAAAATATACGAATATAGAAGTTCGTTACGTAAGTTAATTCGTAAGTTACGAATATTTATTACTAACAAAAACGTTCATAAATAGAATTAAACAACTTTCGAGAAAGCCATTTAGCCAAAAAAGTAAAATTAATATGGAAATTTTGTTTCAATTATTCGTGTACGGTGAGCCAAAATCAAAACCTGCATTAATTTAAAAACATTCAGAAATTAAATAAAAAAAAGTGTTCTACTGAAAGTAAGGAGCGACATTAAAACTTAAAACGAACAGAAATTATTCCGTATATGAAAGAGGCTGTCCCCTCCTCAACGCCCCATTCTTTACGCTAAAGTTTGACTCTTTCTCACAACTCTATTTTTTAAAAGAATAAAACACTTTAGGGTAAAGAGCGAGGCGTTGAGAAGGGGAAAACCGTTTTCATATAAGGAATAATTTCTGTTCGTGTTTAAGTTTTAACGTCGCTCCTTACTTTCAGTGAAAAAACTTGTTTTTTTTATATTTAATTCAGATCCAAAACGACAGTCAATCATTGAACTAAGGTCATTGTGCAGAATTGATACCAAATTAAACGAAAAAAATAAATAAAGCTACAATCCAAAAATGCTTTACTTTTATACTGTTAAAAGTGTCCTTAAAAGGTTTGATTTTATGGTATCAAAACTCCTATATTGTTTTTTTTTCTGTAATGTTACAAACTTAAGGAAATATAAACAGTTGATTTATTTGCATTAGTTTTATTGTAATATTATTTGAAAAAAACTACGTTTTCTACAGAGTTAAAGAGGCTGAGTTACAAGGTCGAACCTTAAAACGTACAGGGATTAGGAGGCACAGTTGGGGGGCTGCCGCCCCCAAGCAGCCTTTAAATAAATAAAAAGTGTTTAAACTGAAAGTAAGGAGCGACATTAAATCTTAAAACGAACAGAAATTATTCTGTATATGAAAGGGGCTGTGCCCTCCTCAACGCTCCGCTCTTTACGCTAAAGTTTGACTTTCTCAACACTCTTTTTTTTTAAACAATAAAAACTTTAGCGTAAATAGCGAGGCGTTGAGGAGGGCAAAGCCCCTTTCATATACGGAATAATTTCTGTTCGTTTTAAGATTTAATGTCGCTCCTTACTTTCAGTTTAAAAAACTTTTTTTTTATTTAAAGGCTGCGAAAGCGGGGTTTTGGGGGCGGCAGCCCCTCAACTGTGCCTCTTAATCCCTGTACGTTTTAAGGTTCGACCTTGTAACTCAGCCTCTTTAACTCTTTAGAAAACGTAGTTTTTTCAAATAATTTCTGCACGTTTTTGTACAGTTTATTACTTATTATTGCTTGACTAACTGTTAGCTGATCGTGTCAGGAGTTAAAGTTGGGGGGCTGCCGCCCCCCAAACCTCCCGCTCTTGAACATTCTTGTGTTAAGGCTTTTAATTCCTGAATACTCAAATCACGTCGTACAGGGTGCCTCCTAATCCCTGTACGTTTTAAGGTTCGAACTTGTGACTCAGCCTCTTTAACAGCCCCCCAACTGTGCCTCCTAATCCCTGTACGTTTTAAGGGTTGACCTTGTAACTCAGCCTCTTTAACTCTTTAGAAAACGTAGTTTTTTTTCAAATAATTTATGCATGAAGAGAAGACTTCCAAAATGTGGTGCACAATCAGTTTCAAGTGCAACCCGCAAGATATCCCTTATGTGGGTGTGTCTTACCAATCTGTAAAACTAGGAAAGGAATGTGGAAACAGTGATGTTAGCCGGCTTGCATTTACGATTATATTTAGCGTAATTGCAACCCGTTGCCACGTCCCCGCCACGTTGAGGCGCCACTGTTTGTACTCTGGTGTGTGTTTGGACCGTTTTTTGGCTTACTGCTCTTTCTGGGTTGAGTCTGGTTTTTAAATATGGAAGATATGACCGACGACAGACAACAGAATACGAGGAAGAAATGGTAGTCTCCCTGCCTAACCGCGGCAGATCATGGACAATTGTTTTTGTTGTCTTTAGAAAAACAAATGTGGGCAATTGTTTTCAGAAAAACAGATTGTTTTACAAGTTTGTTGCTTTTGGAGACCATTAGAGCCTGAAACGAGACTAAAAGTGATGTTAATTACTGAACTATAATTTTTGGAGTACCATGAATGTCATACCTGAAAAGTCTATTTCTGAAGCATTTTTGATGACTCGAACTTCAGAGTCGTTGCATTTAAAACAAGCGCCGTCCACTGTTCTTCGGTACACAAAGTAGTGGCCGTTATTTACAAACCTGGAGCCCGTATGAAAAGCAACGGCGATTGCACGATAATGTATTGACGACATTGTACCGAGGTTGTAGATGTTGTCATGCGTGAGGTCCACGTCTTCTGTTCGATGCAGAATAATTTTTTCCGGATCAAAGTCAACAACATGGCGCGTGATCTTGTGTTTGAGTATTCGCCTGTCCAAATTTAGAGCTAAAAATTCGGGAGTTTGAGTGACAAATGTTCTCAGTTTGGTGACGTGATCGTTGGGACATGTTTCACCAGGCTATTCCGGGATTAGAACCGAATTGAAAGATATTTCGCTGTTGTCGATAACTTCGTTGATTGCGGGCTCGTTTGGATTGAGTACACCTGGGATTGGGAAGGGACAGTTGGGAGTGCCTTCGAGATGTACTGAGGTTCTAGACCAGTGACATGTGCTTCATACACTGAATCAATGGATTTTGTATTGGTAGAGAGATCGCAAGGCACTCACGTCATTGGATCAATTTTCTACGTCGAGCTGTTGGAATAGGTGAAACCAAAATTCGCACAATGATTGCTGATCTCTGCTTTGGTACTTGTACTGCGGCGGTAGGAGTTTACGAACAGCGTCCATTGTTTTCGTACGTTTTCAGTGAACTGGTTGCCAAGCGTTTCAGTTCTTCTGCAAGGGGACCATGCATTAAAGAGAGTACGTCAAAAAGATTGCGTTGCATGGCAAAAAGGCACTGCATTACTGCATTTGCATAACACGCTGAGCCGTCTGTGTTTATGAGGCCTCGTCGACCTGGGCCTATGCCACTGCGATATTCTTGATTGACAGCTGTTTCACTACCCGTGTGTTGGGGGGGGTATCAAGCTTGTGACTTTTTCAGTGTTTAGTCTCTTGGTGGTGGCTTTTTTCTTACTCTGAGCGTTTGTGAGGTCCGCTTTCACACTAGAAGCTGAGCGAGACCTTCGATTATCTTTGAGTGCAGATGATTTGGAATTTTTAGGCGGTTTATCTGTATCAATAGTTGTGGTCGTATCCCGTTTTAATGGTTGCTTTTTTCGCCTAGGGAACTTTGGAAACTTTGAAGGGCTTAACGATTGTGAATTGAGGAAGATGGTGACGGTATTTTTGTCGAAGTCTATTGTACTCGACTAGAGCTTCTGTGTCTGCACAAATTTTGGTTTTGTCAAGATCGATCAGGTGAAGACCTTCGCTCCCTAACCGCGGCAGATCATGGACGATTGTTTTTGTTGTCTTTAGAAAAACAAATGTGGGCAATTGTTTTCAGAAAAACAGATTGTTTTACAAGTTTGTTGCTTTTGGAGACCATTAGAGCCTGAAACGAGACTAAAAGTGTCGTTAATTACTGAACTATAATTTTTGGAGCACCATGAATGTCATACCTGAAAAGTCTATTTCCGAAGCATTTTTGATGACTCGAACTTCAGAGTCGTTTCAATTACACCCATCGCCATCCAGTTTTATTCGGGAAACCTATTAGTTGGCTTGATTTCCAAAGCTGGAGCCGGAATGAATAGCAACGGTGATTGCACGATAATGTATTGACGACATTGTATCGAGGTTGTAGATGTTGCCATGCGTGAGGTCCACGTCTTCTGTTCGATGCAGAATAATTTTTTCCGGATCAAAGTCAACAACGCGGCGCGTGATCTTGTGTCTGAGTGTTCGCCTGTCCAAATTTAGAGCTAAAAATTCGGGAGTTTCAGTGACAAATGTTCTCAGTTTGGTGACGTGATCGTTGGGACATGTTTCACCAGGCTGTTTCGGGATTAGAACCGAATTGAAAGATATATCGCTGTTGTCGATAACTTCGTTGATTGCGGGCTCGTTTGGATTGAGTACACCTGGGATTGGGAAGGGACAGTCGGGAGTGCCTTCGAGATGTACTGAGGTTCTAGACCAGTGACATGTGCTACATACATTGAATCAATGGATTTTGTATTGGTAGAGAGATCGCAAGGCACTCACGTCATTGGCTCGATTTTCTGCGTCGAGCTGTTGGAATAGGTGAAACCAAAATTCGCACAATGATTGCTGATCTCTGCTTTGGTACTTGTACTGCGGCGGTAGGAGTTTACGAACAGCGTCCATTGTTTCGTACGTTTTCAGTGAACTGGCTGCCAAGCGTTTAAGTTCTTCTGCAAGGGGACCATGCATTAAAGAGAGTACGTCAAAAAGATTGCGTTGCATGGCAAAAAGGCACTGCATTGCTGCATTTGCATAAAACGCTGAGCCGTCTGTGTTTCTGAGGCCTCGTCGACCTGGGCCTATGCCACTGCGATATTCTTGATTGACAGCTGTTTCAATACCCGTTTTTTGGGGGGGTATCAAGCTTTTGACTTTTTCAGTGTTTAGTCTCTTGGTGTTGGCTTTTTTCTTACTCTCAGCGTTTGTGGGTTCCGCTTTCACACCAGAAGCTGAGCCAGACCTTCGATTATCTTTGAGTGCAGATGATTTGGACTTTTTAGGCGGTTTATCTGTGCCAATAGTTGTGGTCGTATCCCGTTTTAATGGATGCTTTTTCGCCTCGGGAACTTTGGAATCTTTGAATGGCTTAACGATTGTGAATTGAGGAAGATAGGGACGGTATTTTTGTCGAAGCCTATTGTACTCGACTAGAGCTTCTGTGTCTGCACAAATTTTGGTTTTGTCAAGATCGATCAGGTGAAGACCTTCGCTCATTGTGACTCGCGAGAAGCTACATAGATCATGCCTGGCCCAAAGCAGCGATCGCCTGCGTCAACTAGTGCAGTTTGGAGACTTAGCCCTTGGGATTTGTGAATCGTGATGGCGTAGGCCAGAGTGAGAGGAAATTGTTTACGAGTGTAGTACACTTCTTTTAGTGCTTCGAATCTAACTATTTCGCGATCAATCTCTACGATTCTGTCTTGACCGTCGAATTGTACTTGAACGCAGACAGCAATATTGGCTGCTGACATCTTGAAACCTTTGACATACCCCATGGAGCAATTGACAAGACCTTGTTCTACGTT